>NW_017672737.1:7003-20746 GCF_001879085.1 Nicotiana attenuata | reverse complement strand
CTTTCGGCTCAAAGCATCGGCCACCACATTGGCCTTCCCCGGATGGTACAATATGGTGATGTCATAATCCTTAAGCAACTCCAACCACCTCCGCTGACTCAAATTAAGATCCTTTTGCTTGAACAAATGCTGAAGACTGCGATGATCAGTGTATACCTCACAAGATACGCCATACAAGTAATGCCTCCAAATCTTCAACGCGTGAACTATGACAGCCAACTCCAAATCATAAACGGGGTAGTTCTTCTCATGGGGCTTCAACTGTCGAGAAGCATAAGCAATAACTCTACCCTCCTGCATTAACACACAACCAATCCCTACTCTCGAAGCATCACAATACAAGGTATATGAACCTAAAGCTGATGGCTAAACCAATACTGGCGCTGTGGTCAAAGCTGTCTTGAGCTTCTGAAAGCTCTCCTCACACTCGTCCGACCATACAAATGAAACACCCTTCTGAGTCAACTTGGTTAAGGGCGATGCGATAGATGAGAATCCCTGAACAAACCGGCGATAATAGCCTGCCAAACCAAGAAAGCTATAAATTTTTGTGGCTGAGGATGGTCTAGGCCAACTCTGCACCACCTCTATCTTCTTTGGATCAACCTGAATACCCTCACTGGACACCACGTGCCCCAAGAATGCCACTGAACTGAGCCAAAACTCACACTTGGAGAACTTTGCATAAAGCTTCTCCTCCCTCAATCTCTGCAATACAACCCTCAAATGTTCTACGTGCTCCTCCTGAATACGCGAATACACCAAGATATCATCAATGAAAACTATGAAAAATGAGTCAAGATAAGGCCAGAACACACTGTTCATCAAATGCATGAACGCTGCTGGGGCATTGGTCAGCCCAAAAGACATAACCAGGAACTCATAGTGACCATATCTGGTCCTGAAGGCCGTCTTAAGAATATTCGAATCCTTGATCTTCAACTGGTGATAACCCGAACGGAGATCAATCTTGGAGAATACCCTCGCCCCCTGAAGCTGGTCGAATAAATCATCAATGCGAGGCAAAAGATACTTGTTCTTAACTGTTACTTTGTTCAATTGCCTATAATCAATGCACATTCTCATAGTGCCATCCTTTTTCTTCACAAACAGAACCGGCGCACCCCAAGGTGACACACTAGGCCGAATGAACCCCTTGTCAAGGAGTTCCTGAAGCTGCTCTTTTAACTCCTTCAGCTCCGCTGGTGCCATACGATACGACAGAATAGAAATGGGCTGAGTGCCCAGCACCAGGTCAATACAAAAATCAATATCCCTGTCCGGTGGCATGCCCGACAGGTCTGCAGGAAATACATCAAGGAAATCCCTCACAACTGGAACAAAATCAATACTAGGAGTCTCAGCTCCAACATCCCTCACAAAGTCAAGATACGAAAGGCAACCCTTCCCAACCATACGCTGGGCTTTCAAGAAAGAAATCACTCTACTAGGAACATAATCAGTCATACCTCGCCACTCAATCAGTGGCACAACCGGTATAGCCAATATGACTGTCTTGGCATGACAGTCCAGAATAGCGCGACACGGAGATAGCCAATCCCTGCCCAAAATGACATCGATATCCACCATACTCAATAAAAAAAGATCAACTCGTGTCTCCAGACCCCCAATAATCACCACACACGACCCATACACACGGTCTACAACAACAGTATCGCCCACCGGGGTAGATACATAAACAGGTGAAGAAAGAAACTCACTAGGAGTACCCAAATAACGAGCAAAGTACGATGACACATAAGAATAGGTAGAACCGGGATCAAATAGCATAGAGGCATCTCTGTGGCAGACTGAAATAATACCTGTAATGACAGCGTCGGAGGCAACAGCATCGGATCTGCCTGGAATAGCATAGAAACGGGCCTGACCGCCCCCTGATCGACCTTCCCCTTTGGGGCGACCCCTGGCTGACTGATCCCCACCCCTAGCTGGCTGGGCGGGTGGTGGTGGAGCAGCTGGAGCTGAAGGTGATGATTGGCCCCTCTGCTGAGATGAACTAGCAACACGGCGGAGACACTGCCTCCACATGTGGCCCACCTCGCCACACTCATAACAACTCCTAGGCGCTGGAGAAGGGGACTGATGAGAACCCCGCGCACCGGAGTGACCAGCAAATGCTCTCCGCGCAGAAGAGCCCTAAGAAGGCGGTGAAACTGGGTCCTAGTTGGGTTGGACTTGGGATTAATCTTACTGCAAAGGCCTAGGGGTAACAAGTTGGATTTGAGCTGGCGAAATGGGAAATTGGGCTGGGAAGTGGTGGAAGACTTCTTAAAATATTTTGGATTTCGGTATTTCGGTATACCGAAGTATCGAAAAAGTTCAATACCGAAGAACGTACCGAAATANAAAGCAGGTCCTGAAAACTGATAAGTAGTGAAAGCGACCCCGCTGGTCTCTAGAATACCGACTGTGCGAAGCATCCTCTGACACTTATCTAAAAAGCCCTGGGCATCCTCGCCCTCTGCTCCGCTGAAGGTCTGAGGCTGAAGTCTCCCAAATCTCTCCAACCTACGCTACTCATCCTCTGGCATGACAAGAACTACATAGTCCTGAGCAGCTGCGACCGGCTGGGCTGGATGTGCCCCCGGCGTCTGAAGTCCCTGCACAACCTGCTCAGGTGTGCGGGCGGCGGGAGTCTGACTGCCTCTCCCGGCCTGTAAAGTAGCTGCGGCTGTAGTGACTGAAACCGCCTAAGCTAGGCCGGTGCAAACTGATAATATCTGAGCCAAGGCCTCCTGAAGACCCGGAATCACAATAGGCACAGCTGGTGCTGCTGCAGGGTCCACAGCTGGAACCTGGTCCTGAATTGGGGCAGCTGGTGGATCTGCAGGCGCTGCCCTCGCTGCTCTTCCTCCACCACGACCACGATCGCGTCCTCGGCCTCTAGTGGCCGCAGCTGGTGCCACTAGGGGTCGTCCACCCTCTCAGGTAGCGCGTGTCCTCACCATCTGTGAGAGAATAGAACAATAGAAGTTTAGTACTCGGATCAACAAACTCGCACAATAAGAATTTCAAGAATATGAAGTTTTTCCTAAAGGTTCTGCAGCCTCTCGAGGATAAATACAGACGTCTCCGTACCGATCCGCGAGACTCTACTAAACCTGCTCATGACTCGTGAGACCTATGTAACCTAGGCTCTGATACCAACTTGTCACGACCCTAACCCCAAACCCGGTCGTGATGGCGCCTCTCGTGAAGACAAGGCCAGCCAGTTCAACCCAATTCGTCTTTTAAAACAGTTAACCAACACATAATAGTCTAAAGCATGATTTACTAACACTGAATGGCGGAAATATCAATAAAAATGCAGAAAATCCAACCTAACACAGCCCTAACCGGGGTGTCACAAGTCACGAGCATCTATGATCCACAATACAGTATGCTAAAGTCATAAACTACTACAATTGTTTGGAAAGAAACAGGAATGATAGAGAAATAGAGACACGAGGCTGCGGACATCAACAACTACCTCGTAATCTCCGAAGAAGCCCGCTTGGAACTAGAGGAAATCAACACTCCGGAGCGGAACCAGCTACGCCTGAATCTGCACACAGGGTGCAGGGAGTAAAGTGAGTACTCCAACTCAGTGAGTAACGAATATAAATAATGACTGAAAGTAAGAAATCACGTAAAGCATAAGACAGTCTATAATGAAGCAGTAAAATCATTTATAATCAGGAAAACCAGTAAGAATCAGGAAAAATGCTCTTTAAACCAGTAAACAGGTAATTGACAGATAATTATGATAAAGTAAACAAATTAAAAGTTCGCCCCTCGGGCAGAGTAACACCACATCTGCCCCTCGGGCAACATCGCACAACAGTAACAGCCCCTCGGGCCCAATCTCACATCACAATGGGTACCCGCGCTCACTAGGGGTGTGCAGAGTCCTGGAGGGCCCCTTACGGTCCAAGCGCAATAACAAGCCATCTCGTGGTATCAAATCTAGGCCCTCGGCCTCCAATTAGTATCAGTATCTCCTCACAATATAGGCCCTCAGCCTTACCCAGTTAAAATCATCACAAGCCCCTCCGGCAATCGAACAGTGTTTCTCAGCCCAAACAATCATTTAAAATATCATTTGGATCTCAAAAACTGAGTAAAAAAATGGCTGAGTACTAAAACAGTGGAATTTAATATGACTTAGTTCAAATGGTAAGTCCAAACAGTGAGGAAATATCAAATAAAGGCCCCGAAGGGTCCAAATAGTTGGCACGAAGCCCAAATATGGCATTCAGCCCAATAAACGCTGATAACAAATAGTTTTAAATCAAATACGCAGTAAAATCATCAATCGGGACGGACCAAGTCCAAATCCCTAACAGTACACAACCCCACGCTCGTCATCGAGCGTGTGCCTCACCTCACATAGTACTACGATGCACAATCCAGGGTTTCAAACCCTCAGAACATCATTTACAAGCATTACTCACCTCGAACCGGCTAAATCCCTAGCTCGCGACGCCCTTGCCCTTCGAATTGGCCTCCACGTGCGTCGAATCTATCCAAAATCAAAACGAGAACGTCACAATATGCTAAGGGAACAAAACCCAAGCGAAAACAATCGAAAAATACCAAAAATCCCGAAATTAACAAAACCCGAGCCCTGGGCCCACTTCTCGAAACTCAGAAATTTTTACATCAATAGGTTCCTTATCTCCCCACGAGTTCAAACATGCCAAGAACATCAAAATCCGTCCACAAATGACCCTTCAAATCCCAAATCAAAAGTCCAAAATTCCAAGCCCTAGTTCTTCCATTTTTAGCTTAAGTTTCCATGATTTTCTAGGTGGATTTCACAATAGAATCGAGTTTTAGGTCCAAAATTCTTACCTCCAAACGTTTTCCCTTGATTCCCTCTTTAATCTCCTTCAAAAGCTCCCAAAATGACCAACTATGGAGGAAATGAGCCCCAAAATCGCGGATGAAACGAATTAAAAACATTCTGCCCAGGTCTGATTTCCCTTCTTCGAGAACGCGGTCAAACCCTCGCATTCGCGAAGCACAAACTCGCGTTGACCATATTTTTTCCTCTACGCGAATGCGTGACACCCATCTCGAACGCGATGCTTCCTCTACCCAAACCTTCGCGAAAGTGATAACACCTACGCGAACGCGATGAACAACTGAACTTGAACCCCTCAGACCCAAATTACTCTACGTGATCGCGAGTCCCTTCTCGCGAACGTGATGCACTGCTTACCAACCTTCCGCGAACGCGAAGACCCTCTCGCGAACGCGAAGACTTCTTTCCTGGCCTTCCTCAATCCTTCTACACCCTACGCTATCGCGAAGGGCAATTTTTCTGCAACACTGAACCTGCAATTTCTGCAACTTTCAAACTCCAAATATGATCCGAATGACTACCCGAAACTCACCTGAGGACCTCGGGACCTCAACCAAAGGCACAAACATAACCCAATACCTTATTCAAACTTTTTCCAATCATCAAGACACCTCAAACAACATCAAATCTACCAAATCACATCGAATTCAAGCCTAAGTTTCTAAAATCTTCCGAAATACGCTTTCGATCAAAAACCCTACCAAACCACGTCCAAATGACCTAAAATTTTGCATACACATCCCAAATGACATAGCGAAGCTGCTGCAACTCTCGGAATTCCATTCCGACCCCTGGATCAAAATCTCACCTATCAGCCGAAAATCGCCAAAATATCAACTTCGCCAATTCAAGCCTAATTCTACTCCGGACCTCCAAAACCCATTCCGATCACGCTCCTAAGTCACAAATCACGTCCCGAAGCTAACCGAACCATTGGAACTCACATCCGAGCCCTCTAACCCATAAGTCAACATCCGATTGACTTTTCCAACTTAATCTTTCTTAAAAGAGACTAAGTGTCTCAAACCTCTCCAAAATCAACCCGGATTCAATCCAACCAACCCGATACCTCAAAATACAGATGAACAAAGCATTAAGAAGCAGAAATGGGGAAAAAGGACCGGTAACTCATGAGACGACCGGCCGGGTCGTCACATCGACAGTGGTATCCGGCGCCATCACGACACTTAATGAATTTTGGATCGTAACACCGTCCCAAGACCCCTTAATCGCATGTGTTTAGGCTAATTAAATCTGTTTTAATTAATTCAGTAATTTAATTAGGTTTAATTAATAGATTGTTTCTGTTTTGTTTGTCTCTGATTTTTGTCTTAATTGTTTGATTTTTGATATTTGAATGCCAGTTAGAAATTAGGGGGGTGAAGGGGTAAAACAGAAACTTTAAGGGGGTAATGGAAACCAAATTTAGGGAATCTAACTAGTTGCTCAGGAAGTTTCTAGAAAAAGGACTAAAGTGAAATTACATAATTGAATTAGGTCAGATTGGGGTAAGTGGAAATGATTTTCAGAAGCTAAAGGGTAGGAAATAAAAAGAACAATCTAGAAACAGGGACAGCTGTCCATTTTCAGTTTTAAAAGATGCTTTTTTCCTGAAATTTTGGGACTGCCTGCTGAGAATTATTCCCTCATTATTCTGAGCACATGACAGATTTTATTCTCTATATATTGGACCTCTTATCTTCTCACAAGGACACGTTAATACTCAGCATTTTCCTCTCAAAATAGACTCATTTTTTCTCTGCAGAAAACACATTGTTAAAGCTTCACATTCTCTCTAGTCCACACCGATTTTCTTTTTGAAAAAAAACCTTTGAAATCCAAAATAGATATTAGAAATCAACGAAAAAAATTCAAAGTTTTTCTTCTTTTCAGTTTTACTGGTTTTGCTCCAATTCTATTGGGATTTTAAAATGGTTGCTGGGTTTTGCTTTTGAGTTGCTGGAATCCTTCTTTTGGTTCCAGAAATTTGCTGGTTCTTGCTTGTTCCTGCTGGTTTCCTGCTGCTGTACTTATTCTTGTTGCTGCCCATTTTCCAGTTTTCAGAAACTTATTTTCTGTTTTATTTAATTCTGCTGTCATAGGTATGTAGTTGAACCTCTGTTTTCTCCATGGATTATATAAATGAAGCTTTGAACTACTTGTTGCCTTACTCTTGATGTCGTGTGGCTATGCGAACTGAGTTCAAGATTTAATTACCTGTTTCTGCTTTGCTCTGATTTGCCTATGTTTTTTTAGTAAGTTGAAATTTGGAATTAAATGTATGTATTAATCACTCCCATTCATATATTGGTTCAAGTCTGTGATGACTTTGGATTTTAGTTTGATTATGTGACTTTTAAATAGTGAGGTTTTAACATGGACTACAGCATGATCTTTTGGAAATTATTTGAATAAACGAGTTTTTTGGGAATTGATTTGAGGCACATGTTTGAGTTGATAACAGCTTAGTGTACAAGTGATTACGATGTTAAGAATCAGTCATAAGGTTATGAAGTTAGTAACATAGTGATGAAATGTGAAGACATGGAATGAAAGAGTATGAGCTGAGATTTTGGCTAAATGTGTAAAAGTAGTCATGCTGTAACAAGTAATAGTAGGCTATGTGTGTAAAATTTAATTTTGATTTAGCTTTGCAAGTTCGTTTGTGAGCCAGTTTTTTTCTTTATTTTAACGCATGATGTTTCTTGTAAAAATAGCACGGTCTAGCCAGTTTTCGAACTGGTCATTCAAAAATAGCCAGCGTTTACCAAGTCAATAAAAATTAGCTACTATTTTGCTGCAACAGATACCGGTCCAGCATAATATACTAGAGTTCGGTGCACCCGTGTATGAACTTCCAGCATATTATGCTGGAACTCCAACACACGGAAAGTTCCAGCATAATATACTGGAGATTCGAGCACTTGTGTATGAACTTCCAGCATATTATACTGGACTGGTATACTTGCTGGAACTCCAGTATATTATGCTGGAGTTTTAATGTACTTATGCTGGAACTTCATCATATTATACTGGAGTTCCAGCATACTTATCATGGAACTCCAGTATAATATGCTGGAGTTCAAGTATACTTATGCTGGAACTCCAGCATAATATACTGGCGTATTTTCCAGGTTTTGAACAGTATTTTCGCTCAGATTTATCTTTACATGAAAAGGGGCTTAATTTCGATTACTTTTGAAATTTGGCTATTTTTGAACGACCACTTGTAAATCTGGCTATTTTTAAATTTCACCCACGTTTCTTTCTTGCCAAAGTTGATATTTGAAGTACCTTAATAAGTTGGGCCAACTTGCAAAAAGGCCCAGTAGGGGCCTAAGCAAGCAAGTTGAAGGGAAACTTACACAAATGTCCTAAATAAATCTCAACTTACCAATCTCTAGCCATTAGTCATAGACTTACCAAAACTAGCCAACAAAAATTGAAAAACCAAATAATAGGGTTCTTTCTCTCAAAGAATTACATGCAAAAATTACCTTCCATATTTTTAAGCGTGATTAGCAACATTAGATACAAGACGGAAAGGAAATTTCATGAACGGGGTAGCAAATAAGGTGATGAAATAAAAAAATCTATACAATATTCCAAAAATCTAAACAAAAAAGGAACTTTTTCAATGGGTATAGTTGAAATTCATTGAAAATATATAGATACGTCAATATACAAAATTTGAGGAAGATTGGAGGTGATTTGGACTGGTTTTCTATCAAAATTCGTAACTAAATCGAGTTCAAAAAAGTCTTCTGCGACACATGTATTAAACATGTATCACGCATGTATCTCACACACAGGTATACATGGATATACGTGTGATACACAATTGATACAAATATGATACATATGTGATACACAAATGATACACAGTGTGATACACATATCATTTTTTTTCATGTTCAGCTTTTACTTCGAATTTTCAATTCAAACCACCTCAAAACTTCACCAAATCATCCCAAAACTGAGATTCAAGCTCCTTAAGTTGTTCCCAATCTATTCTAATAGCACCCACTCAAAACAAAGCAATTGGCGTTCCAGAATTTGATAGTTATTTTCGAGCTGAATTATCAAACTCAGTAGACGTGGAGACGCGCGAGAGGATACTAAAGGAAGCTATTAATGAAGTGAAGATCAATAACTGTATACTAGCTAGTAAACAACTAGAGAAAATAAAGAGACTGATAAATGTTAAGGGATGGAAAATTCAAAGATTAGATGCAACAGAAGCTTTTAGGAGGAAACAGAGAAATGCAGAGGAAGAAGCAGATGAAATTTGGAAGAATATGTGATGGGACAGAGCATAAAGATTGTGGTAAATTTTTATGCGAAAATAATAGGAGCAAAATGGTTTACATAAATGATGTGACAGCCATTAAGAGAGCAGCATCGTCGGCCATAGCTCAATATTTTTTTTTTGTTACAAATAGCTAATTGGCTAATTTGGTTAATATTAATAATATTTTATCAATTGGCCAATTTTTGTAATGAGCTACTTATAAATGGACATAGCTGGTAATTCCCCAAGTTGAATATTTCATGTCATTGGGTCTTGGAGTTTGGCTCGATGAAGGTTTATTTTAATTTCAAAAGATTAAAAGTCCATTGTAGTGGTTGCTTTCACTGTTTTATTTTGTAAGGTTTGTTCGAACAATTATTTCCTAATTGACAAAACTTATTGAAATTTTTAGATAGAAAATGATGTGTCTTATCTCATTGAATAAGCTTTGAGCAATGTTAGCCTATTGCATCAGTAATGGACTCTTAAACGTGATTTTGGAACTTAGAGCAGTTATAAAAGTCTAATTCGAATCAAGACATGTTCACTCCCCCCCCCTCCCCCCCCCCCCCCTTATATTTGAGATCAAGCTACCATTTATCATTGCGTGACTTTTCCTCAAATCACTGCAGTCCCTTTTTCGCTATGCACGACCTTCAGTAGCCTCAAAACTTAGGAAAACAAATAATTGATGATTATTCGTAGTCTGCTTTAGGCGTGATTAGTAAATTATCGTGGTTATAGGTACAGTTACCGTGGCATGGTCACGACACGTAAATCTCAATTCGAGTGTGCATTTCATGTGACCCGACCATAACTTCGAATAACGATAAAATTAAACATGTTGTAACTGCGGGTGCATTTTACGTGACGCGATTCGCAAGGTGTTCAAAAATATGCGTGACATCGCGACTTATTTAAGTAGACTCCATAAATAATTAAAAGCGGTTAGAAAGTAAAAATGCACAATAGGTTAAAAACATGTAATAAATCAGATAATTAGGCCAATTATTAATAGTTGAGCGATCGTGCTAAAACCACGGAACTCGGGAATGCCTAACACCTTCTCCCGGATTAACAAAACTTCTTACCCGATCTTCTGGTTTCGCGGACTTTGCAACAGAGTCAAATTTTCTCGATTTGGAATTTAAAATAAACCGGTGACTTGGAACACCATTGTCACGACCCCAAACCACCCCGGCCGTGATGACGCCTATCGCAGTACTAGGCTAGCCGATTCAACATTTATAACATAAAAGGTCTTTCCCTTAATTCATTTACTAATCAGATATTATCACAAATCTTCCGTTTAAACATTTCAAAACAAGCGGAAAAAAATATCTCAAACACCGCCCGATCCCGAAGTCACTAGTCATGAGCTACTAAAATACAATCTGATACTATCTACTAAATACAAGTTAAGTCTGATAAAAATAAATACTAAAATATAGGAAGGAGAAAGGCAGGGCTGCTGACGCCGTACAGCTACCTTGCTAACTCCGGAAATGCTATGAAGGAAAAGATCGGTTGTCACTCGGATGCCCTGGCACCTGGATCTGCGCACAAGGTGCTGGGAGTAACGTGAGTACGCCAACTCAGTAAGTAACAATTATAAATAAAGGTTGAATGCAGTGACAAGCATTTAAAATCATATACGTGTCGACGCCCCCTTTTTTTTCCTCGCGGAATCGGGTTCGCGACATTTGGGAAGACAACTCTTTTCCCACTTTGGGAATTGGGTTTTTTTGAGAGTTTGGAGAGTCGCCACCTAATGATTATAGTGCATTAGGACACTTTTAGAAGAATTAAAGATGCAGACCTGAGTTTTGGGTAAGGGCTTGAAATTATCTCGAGGGAAGGTGTTAGGCACCCCTCAAGATCCACTAGTGTGGTTCCCGGCCATGCTACAATTGTGACTTTAGATGTAAATGTAAATAAATAAGTACAAGAAGCACAAAAGATTAAAAGAAGTGCTGAATTTTAAAGGAGCAATTTTTGCAAAAAAACGTGCAAGTAGAGGAAAAGGTCAAGTACTTAATGCAAATAATCCAAAAGATCATGCGAGAAGCAGAAATTGAAAATGCAATAGCTTTAAAGATTCAGAAAATTTTGTTAAACTAATAAAGAAGGAGAAAGGGGTCCTAGGTTTATACATTACATGGATCATTCGCACAACACTGGTACTCAGTTGTACGCAGAGTGTTATCGTGTAATCATCATCTCCATGTCTACCCTTCCCACCCCGTTAAGGTATTAAAGCGCGGAACGGTATCGTTTACTTATCGCATGCTACTACCTGTCCCAATCCTATTAGTCCCGAGGTATTAGGACTTCTAATCCTAAAGGGGAAGAAAGGGATGAGGGCCTTTGTGGAGTTTAAAGGATAAAATTCTAGCTCGACATTCAAAATAAGTATCAAGTAAAAGGGGAGGACAAGCAAGCATACAAGGCTCAAATTAACCCCAGAAGTCAAACAATCATTTAGTTTAGCATGCCTTGACAAATACTGATTTGGTCTTAGATTAAATTATGCAGCGAGCGGACTGGTTCAACACATGTATTTAAACAGGTAGTCTGCATTAGGCAACTCGGATACAGTTGTCAGGGACTGACCCAATTCATTAATTAGCCAACCCTTGTTTATGAGTTGAAATAAATAACCCAGGCGTAGGATCTATTAATTTTAGAAAAAAGATGCAAAGAGGTACCAGTAGTTTAAGAAAAGATGCAAGTTGATTTTAGAAAAAAGAATTATCAGTTTAAACAAAGAGAAAAGATGCAAACCGATTTTAGAAAAGAGTTACCAGTTGTTTCAGAAAAGATGTAGACTGATTAAAAGGTTTACGAGTTTCGGGGGAGTGTAGATTGGTTATAGGAAAAAGGTTTACCAATTTTAGCAGGTTTCAGAAGTAGAATATCACCAGTTTTAGTAAAGACACAAGTTCCAGCAATCGATACTGCTTAAGAACGAATGATGCTATTAAAGACGAGGTTTCCTATAGGCATGCTTTCTATACGTTTACCGATTTTAACACCCTTTCATGACATTAATAGGAGTCTTATACACATGATGTCTATATGCAAACTTTATTATTGAGCCTATAAACGGTTTGCCTAATGACATTTGTATATGCAGAAATGCAAGAGCCTATAGACATGATCTCTATATGTGTCATTACAGAACATGAATGTTAAATCCTATAAACATGCTTTCTAGGTGATTTTGCGGTAAAGTTAAGCGTTAAATCCTATAGGCATGATCTCTATGTGATTGAATCAGTATTAAAGACCCTATAGGTAGGATTTCTAGTTTGAATAAAAATCCTAACTCATGATTTCTACCCCTTGGATGCAAGAAAAGTAAAGACCCCTCCCACACCCTTTTACTATACTCCCCGAGTTTCATACAAAATTATTACAATCCAATGAATCAAACTGGAAATTAAAAGATACATCAAAAGCTAACAGCTAGATCAGAGTAGCCTAATTCAACCTTAATGTCTAATAACATGCGATTGAGCCACTTCCGGGATCCAGATTTCCAAAGCCTTCTCTCTATCCAAGGTGCTTCAAAGTTCCAAGGAATCTTAGGGATTCCAGGCATTGCTTACACCCAGGATACTATCAGAATTAGAATAGTGCAGTGTGGAAGAGCCAGCTCTCATGCATCCAAGTTCAGAGGGAGCTCAGGGGTCCCAAAGCATGGCTTGCAAGAGAGGGGCAGAACTTATAGCTAAGAGTAAGTGCAAAGTGAAAAGGGGAATTGGGGAGCCATGAAAGGTGGTGGTCATACCTAGCTACAAAGTAGGCCGGCACACCCCTGACCACTTGTTTGGTTGAACAAGTTAGGAGCAGACCTTTTGAAGGTCAGACCAAAGTCTATATAGTGATTAGGACAATATCAGACCCCAGTCCAGGGCTCAGACACATAAAAGGGGAAAAGGGAATTTGCATTGATTGAGTTTGGGATTCAAAGAATCCAGTTCAGGATCATAGACAGCAAATTGGAGTGCTGTTATGCCCTGAACCATAACTCACATACAAAGGGTAAAGGGTAAGGGGATTCACATAGGAACAATAATGACAAAGTCGCAGAAAAACAGTAAAGGAAAGCATAACAAAACTAGGATGTGAAACACATAGTGGAGGAGCAGTATTTAAACTAAGATGGACATACCAGTTGCAAAGTAAGAGAATAGCAGAGTAACCACAGCAAGCAAACAACAGAAACAACTCAGGTTTTCAGCAGAACACTTGAAGATTCAAGGAGAGCTTAAAGGGTATTTCAGAAAGCAAAGAGGAGAAGTACACAGAACTGGTCTGTGTATTTGAGAGAAGAAGGGAGTAGAAAGCAGATTTGCCTATTATTACTTGATTGTTACTTACTCGTTGTTACTGCCCTATTTGAAAAGGGGAGGGCTGAGCCCTTTATATAGTTTTGAAAACAGGTGGGGCAGGCACAAAGGTATAAACATAGAAACTAATCAAATTAGTATCAATTAGGGTAGACAGACTCCTTTAATTAAGGGTCTAGTTCAGACGACTAAGAAGGAAGAGAGAATCAGTTATTAAGGCTAAATTAAGG
>NW_017672737.1:0-5230 GCF_001879085.1 Nicotiana attenuata | reverse complement strand
ATTTGTAAAAATATGCAAAAATCATGTTAGCTATGTTTTGATGTAAATATGAGAATAAAATAAATCGTTCACCAAAATGGCAAATTTTGGGAATAATTATTGGATTTTATGGTATAAAAATAGGCAATAAATTGGTTTAAAAAATCATCAAAAAATATCAAAACTCATGGGTGTGCTTATATATGCACAAATATGCTATTTTGGAAGTATTTTGGGTACGAAAAAATACATAGGGAAAAATTGGGTATCAACAGCTGCCCCTTTTTACCCGAGGAGGATGAAAGAATTGTCGGGTAAAGACAAGATGGCCAATTTTGACCGGATCAGCGATTGGAAAGAACTTTGACCGAGCTTTGGTTTTACAGGAATCAGGCCGTACGTAGTTCAGGAACCATTGACGGAGTATGTCGATGGAGATTCAAAAAGGAACGGACGCGATGCTTAGGTTTGGAAAGGGTGTCTGGAGTCGGATGGGCTGCGGGAACCGGAGCGGGATCGCTCCTGCTGAGACGGCTGTTTGCTAGCCGGTGTACCTGCAAATGCAATATAGGCATATATCGTGCATAAACGTAAACGTGATGCAAGTTCCCATTGGACCATGAATGCTGTACTCGAACGGTTAGGATGACGTCCTTAGACCATGTTGTCCTGAGCCATGAATCGCAAAATTAAGGGATTCGCAGGCTATGAGATGACGTTCTCGGGCCATGATGATGGTGCCTCCGAACCTTGATGCCTTTGAATAATGATGTGCAGGATATAAAGTGGGGTCCTCGAGCCATGGCATGGTGTTCTCGGGCTATGAGGATGATGTCTCCGAACGATGACGCCTTTGGACAGTTTGGCGATATTCCAGCCCATGAGATGCAAGATTTGGCGGTATTTCAGCCGATGCAAAGAAATGTAAATGGCGATATTTCAGTCGACAGAAATTTAAATAAACAGGCGATGTTCCAGCCGATGGAGAATTTAAATAATAGTCTGGCGATATTTCAGCCGATGCAAAAAGTGTAAATGGTGATATTTCAACTGATAGAGAATTTAAATAAATTTTGGCGATATTTCAGCCGATACAAAAAGAATGTAATAGGCGATATTTCAGCCGACCGAAAACATAGGTATAGATGATGGTGGAAATTTTAAATATGATATGGCGATCTTTCAGCCGATGTAGAATTTAAATAAAGTTTGGCGATATTTCAGCCGATAAAAAAAATGTAAATGGCGATATTTCAGCCGATTGCAGGACGTAAGTAAAAGGTGGCGATATTTCAGCCATGCAAGAGAAATAAAGTGGCGATATTTCAGCCATGCAGGAAAGATGAGGTGGCGATATTTCAGCCATGCAAGTGGAGGTAGAGCTTAACCTCGGAAGGTAGAAAGATAGCCTTATGCGGGTAATGCAGGATGGAGACAACGCTTAGTCTCGGAAGGAAGAAAGGTAGCCTTATGTAATGCAGGAAATGCAGATGGAGACAACGTTTTGTCTCGGAAGGCAGAAAGGTAGCCTTATGCAATGCAGGAAATGCAGATGGAGACAATGCTTAGTCTCGGAAGGCAGAAAAGTAGCCTTATGCAATGCAGGAAATGCAGATGGAGACAATGCTTAGTCTCGGAAGGCAGAAAAGTAGCCTTATGCAATGCAGGAAATGCAGATGGAGACAACACTTAGTCTCGGAAGGCAGAAAGGTAGCCTTATGCAATGCAGGAAATGCAGATGGAGACAACGTTTGGTCTCGGAAGGCAGAAAAGTAGCCTTATGCAATGCAGGAAATGCATATGGAGACAACACTTAGTCTCGGAAGGCAGAAAAGTAGCTTTATGCAATAAGATAAAAGCGAATAGTAAAAAAATCTTAGTTGATAGCTGATCGTGATATTGCGGCTACTGGGGCCATTGCGTGCGGATAGCAAATGCGAATAGGCGCGACGGTTCAATGCGATTGCGTAAATGTTTGGTAACTTTGTGACTTGGGTGCCTGCATCCAAAGAAAATCGTGAGTTTTGTAAAGTTGAAAGGTCAGTTCGCTCTTCCGTGGCTTCCGTCGTCGTGCATCATTGGGGTAGCGTCGCTAAATAGCAGCTATCATAGTTATGCATGATTTAACAAATATAACGTAAGTAGAAAATGGTTTTGTTTAAATGAACCAACGACTGCGACGTGGTTCAAAGCATTGCAACCTTTCTTGTTCCGGAATTTTGAGGGTCCTCCTCAAAATTCTGCCCCAGTTCACTGGGCTGACATCCCTGGCGATGAGCGGCTGAAGATTGACTTCGGAATTTTGAGGGCCCTCCTCAAAATTCTGCCCCAGTTCCAATAATAGGGGGACATGAAATTTTATTAAATTGTGACCGAACCCATAGGGCTGCCTACGTATCCCCTCTTAAACGGGAATCAGGTCAGGCGTAGTTCAAATTACATCATAAAGGAAATCGTAAGTGGTTACACATAGTATCGTTTCACTGCGTCTGAATTGATTGGCTTCGGCCAGAGTTCTCCGTCCATTTCTGCAAGGATAAGGGCTCCTCCAGTTAGAACCCGGTGAACCATGTACGGACCTTGCCAGTTGGGAGAGAATTTCCCCCTGGCTTCATCTTGATACCGGAATATCTTCTTCAATACCAGCTGCCCCGGTGTAAGCTTCCTTGGCTTGACTCTTTTGTTGAAGGCTCTGGACATTCTATTCTGATACAACTGACCGTGGCAAACTGCATTCATCCTTTTCCTATCTATAAGGGCTAACTGCTAGTAGCGACCTTTTACCCATTCTGCGTCGTCCAACTCTGCTTCTTGTATGATCCTTAAGGAGGGAATCTCTACCTCGGCGGAGATGACCGCCTCTGTACCATAGACCAGCATGTAGGGAGTTGCTCCGGTCGATGTGCGGACTGTGGTGCGGTATCCCAGTAAAGCGAATGATAACTTCTCATGCCATTGTTTGTGACTTTCGACCATCTTCCTCGTCCATCCATATCTGATGATATCCGGCGAAACAATCAACAGAAGACTGTAGCTCATGCTTGGCACAGTTGTCGATAAGAATGTGTATGTTTGGCAAGGGGAAGTCATCTTTGGGACTGGCCCGGTTGAGATCCCGGTAGTCGACACAGATTCTAACCTTCCCGTCCTTCTTTGGTACTGGCACGATATTGGATAACCATGTCGGATACTCTACCACCTTGAGAACCTTAGCTTTGACTTGCTTAGTAACCTCTTCTTTGATTTTCAAACTCATGTCGGGCTTGAATTTCCTGAGCTTCTGCTTTACCGGCGGACAGGCTGGATCTGTTGGCAGTTTGTGAGCTACAATGGCTGTGCTGAGACCAGTCATATCATCATACGACCAGGCGAATAAGTCCTCATATTCTTTTAAAAATTCCGTATACTTTTCCCTTTCTGATGGCGACAAGTGAACACTGATGCAAGTTTCTTTGACGTTCTCTGTATCTCCCAAATTAATGACCTCAGTTTCTTCCAGGTTGGACTTAGGTCTATTCTCAAAATTCTCAACCTCTCTAACGACCTCTTCAGGTATTTCATCTTCTTCTGAGTCTATGTCCTTTTGTTGCGTTGTTTCGTTGCAAGTCACAGTCATTGGTTCATTGTCAAGATAAGTAATAGTAATGCTGTATAAAAAAGAGTAAATGATAAAGAAAATAATAAGCGAGATATATATGATAAACTGAAATGCTTTGATTAAATTCAAAGCTGTTTGAAACATCGGAGCTCTTTTCGAAATTAAAGACAATGCGGGAAGAAAATCAACTAGTAAAGTAAAATGCGATGCATGTTACTTTTGTTTAGCCTTGCTACCCCGAAACCCTCCGGGCTCTGACGGTCCTAATTGACCAGTTGCTGAGGCGGTCTCCCCTGCTTACAGCTTGTACGGAAGGGCCTTCCTCCCCTTTCTCCTCAAAAAGAACACAGTTGTCCATGTCATCATCCTCCAGGAACAAATTCTTCATGGCTGCCAATGTTTCATCTTCTTCTGACCCATATATAGTATATGCTGGCTGGAAGGTTTGCTTCAGGCTAGGTATCGGAAACTCCAATGGATAGTAGGGGCCGCGCCATGGTGGTGACCAGTTCGGGAATTTCTTCCAAGTATAACCATACCCTAAGCCAAAGGTAGTGCCATGCTTCTTCAGTTCGATGGGCTTAGTGATCCCCTGAAGATTTTTACCAAGTCCCTTTCCAGGCTCGTACCCGCACCAATTCAGGATACTTTCGATCTTGTTGTCCCACCACTTGTCTTTGTCTACAGCGTTCCATGGAGGGCTGATTCTGCACAACAATTGGGTTAAGGGTAACCGCTGGCTTCTTTGGTTCATCCCCTTCAGCAATCAAACCTATTGACCCTTTGGGGTCCCAATCATCCTCGATCTCGATGAATGTCTCCATCCTTGTGGTCAGGCAGGAGGTTGTTACGAACATTAGGAGCGGGCTCCTTTGCTACAATGACCTTATTGTCGATCAGGGTCTGAATCTTATCTTTCAATGAACGGCACTCGTCAAGGGTGTGTCCCTTCATGCCGGAGTGATACGCAAGGTCTTGTTGGGGTTGACCCACTGGGAGGGATTTTCTGGTGCTTTGGCTGGGATAGGAGTGACGTAACCAGCAGCTTTAAGTCTTTCATATAACTGGTCAATTGGTCATGCGATGGTTGTGTATTGTTTGGGAGGTTTACAGTCAAAATTTGGTCTGGGTCTCGGAAAATTTTGACGGGTGGGTAGTGATTGATAGTGAGAGGGTTGAGCGTTATAAGCTTGGTAAACAGGTGCTGGTTGAGAGTATCTGGGTGAGGTGGGTTGATATGTGAGAGGTTGAGAGGATTGGTAAACGGGAGGTGGATAAGAGGGTGCGGGTGCTTGGTAATTCGGGATGGGCTGATATGTAAGTGGAGGCGATGGGTAAGTGTGGTATTTTGGTGGTGATTTGGCTCCCTGTGCGACCATCACGGCACTTACATCTTTCTTCCTGGACGCGCCACCAGTTTGTAAAGCCTTATTGGTGGCTTGCAATGCTTCAAGATTTGTAACCATACTATTCTTGATGCCCTCTTCGATTCTTTCTCCGAGTTTGATGATATCAGAGAACTTTTGACCCTTGATCAACATCAACCTCTCATAATATTGGGGATCCTGAGCCCGGACGAAGAATCTATTCATTTGCTCTTCTTCTAGGGCCGGCCTGACCTTTGCAGCTTCTGACCTCCAACGAGTACCATAC
>NW_017672736.1:135963-171733 GCF_001879085.1 Nicotiana attenuata | reverse complement strand
ACCGTCCGAAGACAGCCTTCATAGTCCAAAGGGAACCTGCATCATGTTTAAATTTCCGCACAAATGTATGTTTGTATTATCTTTATTTGTAGGTGACCCGGAAAGCAACTGCTATCAGTAGGAGCGATCACGCTCCGAGCCCTTCGACTATCTCAAACCTGACTTCTCATAAAACTGTTCTTGTACTTATCCCGAAATATTGTGCCCGTGCTTGTGACGACTTCATCGGTCTATTCTGCCGGTGAATCCAGAACTACACACGGCCTGATTCCTGTAAAACCAGGGATATGTAGGCAGCTCAGAAGCCATAGTGCGTCCTAAATCTCCCAAACCATCACGCTCGGTCAAAATTGGCCATCATATCTTTACCCGACAACTCTTTCATCCTTTCCGGGTAAAGAGGGGCAGCTGTTGATACCCAATTTTTCCCAAAATAGTTTTAAAATGCATATATGTCTTCAAAATCATGCATTAGCATCAATTGGTATTTTTCCACAATTTCTACATTTTTAATTAATTTTCCCAGTATTTTATTTCTAACAAATAATTACAAAATTGCATCACAAATGGTTTCAAAAATATTTCTTGATTTAATATTACTATTTATGGCCTATTAAGTCCAATTATTCCATAAATAGCAGAATTGTCACCTTTTGGCTATAATTGCAATAACTTTGCAATTATAGCCCATGCATTCATTTTTTGTATTATTTTACCAAAAATTAGTCCTTTGTATTTTTAAATACTAAACAACTATTTTTAAAACATTTCTATGCATGAAATTCATTTTTTTAAATTAGTAATTATTTTAGAAATTATTTTAATTAATTTATTTGGGGTATTTAACAAATGGCCTTTTTAATTTCAATTTTAGCCTAAGTCTACCAGCCCAACACCCTTAAAACCATCCCAATAAACCCAAGCCCAATACCCTCACCTACCCGACCCAATTCTTGGCTAATCCTGGCCGTTGATCAAAAATGATCAACAGCCAAGAAACCCCTTACCATAATTAAACCAATACCCCCCCCCCCACCCCTAATCACTTCTCACCCCTCCCCGCCGTCACTCTCCTCTCCATCTCTTAGATACTCTATATCCTTAACCCTAATTCTCCCCCCGCCGTCACTCTACCGCCGTTCATGGTGGTTCTTCACCACCCAAGGCCTCTAATGGCCCCTCCTATGCTGGGTACCTCCGTCTCTAAGGTCCTTGAGAAGATTCTAAAGGGACCAGGGCTAGTCTGCTTACGCCTCTGGTTTTTTCTTGCCTATTTCAGGCCATTCTGGTTCGATTTCGAGTAAGAACTTCTTATTTCGCCTTAAATATATGGATTTCTAAGCCTATGTCTTCATCTCTGTCTCACTTCTGAAAACCCTAATTTTGTCCTTTGATCTTCTCAGATCTGTACAGATCTGAGAAGAATCGGACCTATTACACATATTTTTCATGAAAATCTTCTGGTTTTCTAAGTGACTTTCCATTTTCCTAAAGCTAGGGTTTCCTGAAAATCCTTTTCTCCAAAATGTTTTCTGACTTTGAATGTTTAATCTCCTGTTCTTATGAGTTTTGACCGATTTATGTTGAGCTTGCCTCAACCCTAATTAGTTTATGCTAAAACCCCAATTTTCTGATATTTTTTCTTTGACTTTGAGTCTGTCCGTGTTACTTGCCACATTATTTTGTTCTGTGCTTTGATTCTCATGATTTTCCTTTAGCCTAATTCGATGTCTTGTGATTTTTACCCTAGTATGTCTCTATTAGGGTTTCTGATTCGATTCTCGACTGATTCTATGTATTTGTACTTGGCATGTTTGTTTATTCATGGAAACCTATATTATTCTCCTTTAAACCAGTATTATTTTGAGTTTTGATTCACTTATTTTCTCTATTAGGACCAATGTGCGATTCTTGATTATTTCCCTATTTTACACCTTTTAATTATTTTCTTGCCTTATTTGATTAGCCGTGATACTTATAGATTCCTCAAGATTATTTCCTTAATTGAACCCCTGTTTATTTACCCCTAATTGCCCATTATGTGCTTAAGTCTTACTTGATTTTCTTTCCTTAAATATTGTCCTGCCCTTTACCGTTGGGTAATTACCCCTTAATTAGGGGAGACTTTATTGATTTCGTGCATAATTGATTCTGTAAGTTTCCTTAATTGCTGAATGATTGATCTCTTTACCTTATTCTGTTTAGCCCCTGACTACTATATATACTCTCCTCTATTCTCACTTCTGGACAACGAACGTTAGTTCAAAAAACACTCTTACACTTAAAAGCTATATGTTCTTCTCTGTTACTTGCAATCTTCACTGATCTAGCCGGCTGTAAGCCAAGGCTAGCTATTACACAACATCTGCTCTATACTCTGTGTTTTCTCTCCCTAACTGGTATGTCCTAATTCAATTTTGAAGTCTAAAACTCTATGTGTTTCATTGATGTTTTAGTTCATTGATTATGAGTTCCAATCATGTTCCTGTTTACTATCTTGTTCGTCCAATTATGTAACTAGCATGTCTAAACTACATTGCATAATTACTGTTTCGCCTAGCATGTTTGAGTTTTATTCTGTTGTGCATCCTGTTGTTATATGCTCCACTATAAATTGATGTGTTCTATGTGTCCCCAATTCCCACTACCCCTGTGTGAAAGCTATGGATTGAGTGATGCTGGACCTGTTTGTTCTATAATCAACTAGGCTGTTTTGCTGATTTTCAAAAGTGTTTTGTACTGTTCTCAAACTGCTTCACTACTAAATTAGTTACTTATTTTCATAAAAACCTCTTTACTTCTAGAGTCATTTCAGTACTATTTTCTTGTAAAAACAAAACCTTCCAAAACTATGTCAAGCACTCTCACTTTACTCTTAAGTCCCTAAGTTCTGCCCCTACAGTGTGTGTACTGCTTTGGGATCCTCTTGAGATTCCTCTCAACTCTGGCACACTGGGTCTGGCCATTCCACACTACACTTACTCAATCCTTGTTGTGAAAGTCTGGGTGTGGGCACTGCCCGAGATCCTTGAGATCCTTAGGGAACTCTGACACAGCTGGACATGAATTTGGCTATGAAATCCTTGGCATTTGAGACTACTGAAGACCTGGTATTCCCAGGTTTGCTTTGGGCCTACTTCAGGCTCCCTATAGTTAATCTATGTTTCATTTGTGTAATTCATTCAATCATTGGTCTGTAATAATTAATTGTAAACAGATATTGGGGTGACTAGTGAAAATGGAGGGTACTTATATGATCTTATAGGTAATGTTGGGTAGAAACCATGTTTCTAGGCTTTACATTATGCAAATCTGCATCGAGTAATCATGTTTCTAGGACTGATGTGTTCATTTGCATTCAAACCATGTTAAACCTGCATCAGATATCTTGTTTTAGGGCTTCATGTTTATTGCCTCATTATACTACATATCACTATTCCATGCTTTAATTTTGCGCAAGTACTTTCACTTAGAGATCCTGCTAGTAGGTTAATAATCATGCCTTAATAAGCTGTCATGCATTAGATACCATGTTTCTAGAAACTCTATTTGCATTCGTTTGAACCATGTCTATTTCGATTAAAATAAATAATTGTCCATGAAAGGGTATAAAAAACAGCCCCACGTATAGATGTCATGTTTCTAAACACAAACTGGTGCAAATCACCTGTTAAAAATCTGTGTCACCAAGAAGAGCATGTTTGTAGGTTGAACAATTTCTTAAATCGTTCAAACTGTTCCTGTAATTGTGATTACGTATAGTCCCCACGCCTAGGCAATCCTTAGGCGATTAATGTCCTTATATAAAATTGGAAACTGTGTTTTAATTGTGTATAAACTGCTTAAGTCTTACATGTTTAAAATTAGTAGGCAAACTGATTAGGACCCTGCCATTAAGTTTTGAAATATTGTTGCAAGATCTGTGTATTAATGTTCACCTAGACATCCTATCCTAGGATTCTTTCTAAAAATTACCGGAATCTGTGTTTGAGACGTGCTGTTTATTTGCCTATATACATGCGGAGGTAAACATGAGCTTTTTAATTGCTTTTTTCCCTATTTTCTTGTCCTACATGTTATTTTTCTGTCGCCTAGATTTTTGCCTTTTAAATACCTTAGGTTTGACTAGAACTGCCCAGATTTAGAGGTCCTAAGCTCCTCTAGGACCACAAGGAAGGGACGGGTAACAGCACGCTTAGAGTTCTTTAATAAAAACTCGCTTAATAACCACTAAGGGGTGGGATAATGGGTAGTAAAAGGATATGATGTACTGTGCGCTAATGCAACGTGTACCCCCTCTCATTGAGGAGTGATTACCGAGCATTGCATGGATATGATCCTATAGGATAAACAACTTAGGACCCCTTCATCCCATATACATATGTGTGCTTAGAGTGCTTATCTGTTTAAGAATCTCTTTTACATATGTGTTCTTAGACTGCTTATCTGTTAAAATCTTACTTATTTTACATATGTGTGCTTAGACTGTCTATTTTCTACTTGACTGATTCACAAAGTAAGTTCGGTCGGGACCCACCGTTGTGGATCGCGAGGGGTGCCTAACACCTTCCCCTCAAGGTTATTTCGAGCCCTTACCCTAATCTCTGGTAATGCAAACTGGTTACATGAGTTAATGGCTCTAGGTGCCGCAATGCACCTTAATCTGTTAGGTGGCGACTCATCAAATACCCAATTCCCAAAAGGAAACGAGTTGTTCCCAATGAGTGTCGAAACCCGGACTTCCACCGCGAAGGGGAGAAAAAGGGGTGCGAGAGTTTTGATAGCCAAAAGGTTAAAGATCATCTATGTTGCAGACCTTGATTCACTTAATGGTGGTGATCTAACATGCCTAAGTGCCATTGATGATGATGCTGAGTTATGGCGTAGATGACTGGGGCATGTGATTCTTTATTTGCTGAACAAGTTGGTTATGGAGGACATGGTTCATGGGCTGAAGCAGTCAACACTTTCTGCTACTTGATTAACAAGTGCATGATCAGGTCCCTTCTCGAGAAGTCTCTCTCTATGAACTACTCATTGGGAGAAAACTCAAGCTAACTTACCCGAGAGCCTTTGGATGCAAAATATTTTGTTCTCAACAATTGTGGCAAAGGGTCAGATAACAAAGAAGATAAAGATAGAGAATTCACAAATGCTCCTAGTGAAGCTATAGATATTGCAAATGGAAAGACTGATTTGATGTGTCAAGTCAAGCAGAGCAATGTAGAAGATACAACAGAATCTCCAAACGGCACAGAGTAACCTGGTCCCTCGATGATTGGCTGTGTTAAGAAGGAAAGGTACAATGCTAAAAAGTGTTTTTCGGCGACATCTAACTCAAAGCTATATTGTTACAGGTATACACATATGGCAGTTTCAGGACAAAACAAGTAAGAGTGACATTGCACTTCTAGAAGTCTTTGGTCAGATTTTCAAAAACCATCAAGGAACCTGGTTTCTGCGACTCAGGTTTGTAGTCTCACCAATACTTATATGCCTTTTTAAGCTGCTGAAGTGTCATGTCATTAATTTATTCCCGCCTTTCTCCTGCCTCTCTCCTAATTTTTGAAGTCCAAAATGTTAAACCTCTTATGAACTGACTCGTTGCCCCAAAAAAACCATTTCTCTATCTTACACCCAACCAAAATTGATTCTTTTCTTCAAAACCAAAATCAACCTTGTCTCAAAAAGAATCCTTCTCTCCAAATATGCCAGAAGTGAACCCAACTCTGTCACTTTCCGAAATCCTAACTCTATCTGAATCAAAACCCCATGAAGTCTTTGGTAGATTTTGATGGAAGTTTAACTGAAAGGGAAGAGGGTAGATCTAATATTATAGAGGGTGAGGCTGAAATTGTTGATGGATTTGTGGAAGTCTTGAAGGATGGAGAAATTGGTAAATGTGAGAACTGAATGAGGGACCTGATCCCTCAAGTCCTTCTCAGGAAGTCAATTCTAATGATGATCTTTTTCTTTTTAAGTTCTGTGTTTAAACGAACTTCTGATCCAGTAAAAAGGATTGATGAAAAGTAGGTTGATTGATGATAAAGTGGTGTGACCTACTGATGTGATTGTAGAAGAGAGAATGAAGTAAAAAAAATAAATTGGAGAAAAGAAAGTTGGTTGAGAAAGATGCAGCAGATGATAAGGGTAAACAGATTGAGAAGAAGAAGAGGGAGACATGGCTTCTCAAGGATAGAAAGGGTAGTGTAAGTGAGGAACCTGGTTCCTTACAGAAGCAAAAGGTTGAGTCATCAGGTTTGGAGAGGTAGAAGACTCTGAAGTCTCAAAAAGTGTTGTTAGGCAGAGTGTCGACTCTGCTATTGCTGAAAAATGGAGGAACTTCTTGAGATTGTTGAGTTTCAAAAATAGAATCACCTCTTTGTTCCTCCAAGTCTCAACGTTTATGAAGAAGTAGTAAAAACTTCTATGTTTTATGTGATACTCTGATGCTATATGTGCATGGGACTGAGTTTGTTCTTGATGAGAAGAAGCTTGGAGAGATTCTTGGTGATCTGATTGATGGTTCAACCTACTCAGATAGGTTGAGAACCAGGTCCCCGTGGACCCTTGGCAGAATAGAATACTAATTTTAAGTGTAAATGAACGAATGGACAAGCTCATCAAGGCCTTAGCCTCTTAATTTTCTTCCTGTCCAGTGATCCATGTCTTTCACTCCTTCCAAATTCCCTCGAATTCCTATCTTCTTTTGTATTGTTGAAACTATTGTTCTTTTATTATAATTACTCTACTATGGGAAATCACTCTATTTGTGCAATGACATTCACTTGTTGTTCTTATTATTATTTATTCTATGTTACCCAAGTGGAATGAGTTAATGCTACTGAACTTCTTTTTGGTGGTGCTTCTTCTGTTATTCTTTTCAATGATGCCAAAAAGGGGAAGTTACATAGGTGTCAATAGGGGGAGGAACATAAATGAATTGATATGCTGTGTTGTGCAAGAAAGATAGCTCTGCTTCGCAGGGAGAATGTTGCTGATAACATGTTAATTATAGGACTGATCCACAGATGAACATGTGAGGAATATGGTTCTCAAGGGAAATATTAATTTTGGGTTTGTCATCCTCAAAAAGGGTGAAATTGCTCTAAGTTACGATGTATCATGTTTTGATGATGACAAACGTTCTCAAGGAACTGGGTACGGACCAAATGTGATTAGTACATGTAACGAATCTGATTCTCAAGGGGAATATTAATTCTGGGTTTGTCATTATCAAAAAGGGGGAAAGTGATAAGTTATGGTATTTTGTGTTTTGATGATTTGCCAAACAGTCTTGAGGAACCAGTTGTGATCATTTCCTTAGGTTTGGTTCTTAGGGGGATATGGCTGATTCGTAGGGGGAACAATGTGGAGATCCGGTTCTCAAGGGAAATATCAATTCTAAGTTTGTCATCATCAAAAAGGAGAAATTGATAGGATACAAGTACTTTGGGCATAAGTACTTTACTTTATGTTTTGATGATCTAACAAACTTACCATCCAGAACCAGATAAGGAACCTGTTACACATTTACAAGACCTTAAGATCACAAAGTTTCAGGTTGGGATCCAGCGTGGTATATAACTCAACTCTTCAGAGTAGAAGGAACAGCTGAGGAAACAAGTCCCTACCAGTTCCCGAGGAGACTGTACGAAGTTAACTCTCCAGCTGGAAAGTTGCTACCTGCACACGCTACTGTACAGGAACAGTGCGGTAATCAACTTTCTGTGGAAGGATTTTTACCTACCTTGCTTACATCATTGTAAGTGATGTTACACATGTATAAATACAATCAAGGAAGGTAAAACAACTTACTTCATGAGAGAATAAGATAAGGAATCTGATACAATTAAGTTCCCTTGCATTCAGAATAACTAGTCAGATGTCTGGTTCAATTCTCAATGAAATCAGATAAGGAAACAGCAGAGGGACCAGATAGGGATCAGTTCCCCTCGTCGTTGTACAGTCAACTCTACAGCTGTAAAAGCTGCTGCACTGTACCGTCTGGCAGGCTACTATACTATACCGTCTGGCAGCAGTACAGCAGCACAGTTGTAGCTTGCTAAGGCCAAACTGAGCACTTTATTGCATCATCCTTGATGACATCACACACACATATTATCAACATGAGGCAAGGGATTTCATCTCTCCAACACTTGCAAATCAAAAGAAAATATATTCTCTCAAGTGCTAGCCACAACCTCTCTCAAGAGCAAAGCTGTTGTAACCTCAAGGACCAGATCTAAAGATTAAAGATATCTTAAGTCCTTAGGTTTGTTGAGTCTTTGTTATTTGTTCTTCATTTGTAACTCCTACTTAGCTTAGTTAGAAGCATTGTGTAGGAAACCCTTTGTAAATCATAAACCCTTGTGTTTGTGTCTTGGCTAGAGTTAGTCAAGTTGTAAAGTCTTTGTAATATAGTTATCACAAAGTGGCTTGTAATAGAGTTGTTACAAGTTAGTGAGGGATTAAGAGGTTAATTCCTAGGTTACAATAGGTTGTAATCTAAAGTTTGCTTAGTAGTGAAGTTGAAATCCTACAAGGGTAGGTCATGGTTTTTAATCCTGTGAGCTGGGAGTTTTCCACGTAAAGTTCCTCTGTGTTCATTTACTTACTGTTGCATAACTGTGGAAACTAATATAGGACCTGGTCTCTATATACTTGGTGGACTCATATATTCTATCAAAATCTCTGTGGGCGGTGCCGCGGTAATATATCTGTACATATTGTTTTACCAAAAAGGTATAAACCCTTGGTTAAACTAATTAATTTTATGTAATGAGGGGTTAAACCCAGTTAATGATAATAAGCTCGGCTCTATAATCGGTAGACACAAAAATCTAAGAACAGTGTTGAGAGGAGATTAAATACGGTGTGCATTCAATGTTTCAGGATGATTAATGATGGGGGAATATCAAGCAATAAATAGCAATAAATGGCATTAAAGTAAATAAGGAGAAGAATTCACCCAATATTGAATGAGGTGGATGATTC
This sequence comes from Nicotiana attenuata, assembly GCF_001879085.1. Taxonomy (NCBI): domain Eukaryota; kingdom Viridiplantae; phylum Streptophyta; class Magnoliopsida; order Solanales; family Solanaceae; genus Nicotiana; species Nicotiana attenuata. The sequence goes on along the minus strand of NW_017672736.1, from coordinate 162,736 downwards.
CCCCTTCTGAAAAGGATGAATGATAGACAAATACTAGAATATTGGGACCCTTCTCGGATCTGGTGGAAAAGTGTCGAATAATAGACAATCGAATCTCCTTAGAAAGGTAATGTTTGTATTTTATCTAGGGAGAGTCTGCTTTTCAAAGAGTGTTTTTATAAGAGAATATTACATGTCTTTCACCTTATCTATTTATATGGGACATAGATATACCCCTAATCAATCCTAAAAGTACAAGTACAAAGAATATTCAATGGAATATTCTCCGAAAGATCCTATTACAAAACTAGTCGTTACTGTTGCTCCTAACATTTTACCTCGGCCATCATTGACTGCCCGGCTATGAAAATTGTTTACTAGTCGACCTTGGCCAAGTTACTTTTCGTAATACCTCTTCATATTAAATCTCTTCGAGGCAGATTTTGACCCATACAATTAGTCCCTCTGCTTATTGAGGCTGAATCTGGATGACCTCGATGAGCAGACTTTGATCACCGCGATTGAGTAATTTAGGCGAGTAGGACGAATATTAATGTTTCAGACTAGATTGCAACATGGCACTTTGTGAGCCATCTCTTATGGTCGCGTTGATTTGGAGTGACTTCACGATATCATGCGCATTATTACGCATTTTCTCGATGCATTGCATCGTTTCTCGAGCCTCTATCATTTTGATACCTGTGCTGGGTATTGATATTTTTTTCTCGATAATGATGCCCGGGTTCTTATAAATAGGTATATGAGTCCCTTTGCCTTATTCTTCGCATTCTAAACTATTTGAATCTTTGTATCTCTTCTTCCTCCTTCGTTCAGAGTTCCTGCTCTCATTACCTTTACTCTCATGTTTTCATCGATTCCAGTGACTTCTGCGACCCATGACTCCTTTGTGCTTGTATCTTGTTCATATATATAGAAAGATGGTTAATGCATCTTCTAGTTCTGGGGGGCATTTTATCCGGCTCCCTTGGCAGTGAGTATGCCTTCCCATGACGATGGGGCTGCCATTGTTGCAGAAGACAAAAGCATTCCTACAGTGGAGGAAATAATTCCCCGTAACGAGAAGGCTAGATCTGACTTCTCAAAGCTGCCCGAGGACGACCCTGAGGCCGTGGAATCTGAGATGGACGCGGATGCCCTTGCTGATTTTAGGTCAAAGTTCAAAATTTCCACCCACATCGATCTAGTCCCGGCTGGTCGCGATGTGGTGTAGATTCGCCGTCCCGGATATTGCGCATTCTACGCATATCCATTCTGTGTAGGCTACTCTTTTACCCTTCCCTCATTGGCGGAGGAATTCTGCCGCTACTACGGCGTCTGTCCGACCCAGCTTTCTCCTTACATCTACAAGCTCATCCTTATACTGATGAAGTACGTAGAATTGGCTGGCCACGGAATCTCTCTTCGCCACCTGATGCACCTCTTTGCGCCCAGTTCCAAAGGGGGACGATGTTGCACCTTCGTCACCGTGCAAGTAAGAGCTTGGTAGTAAAGATGGACGATAAAGCAAATCATGCATTCTGGCTTAATTACTTTTACATCAAGACTGAGGACGTAGTGGCAAATGCAAATGGATTTCCAGAGGCGTGGAATTATGCCCGTAAGTATCTTTGATAAGTGCTTATTTCGCTCGTTTTGGTCTTAATTTAATCATTCTGTCTTTTCTTTGTTCAGCCGAGACAAAGCCCCCTCCATTGGATGCAGATATTCATGATTGGGTTAGCCAGGTCTTGCCCTATACGATGAGGATTCGTGAATGTTCGGCTTTCCACAGGAAATTTGGGCCCAAGTCTCCATCGACCGGTGAGTTGTTCGCTTTTAGTTTTTGTTGTTGCTACCTTCTGGTCGCCTGCTTCTCATCGTTTTGTGGGGGTTGACCTATTAACTTTCTTTTTCTTCTTTTTTCGTTGTTAGGCCGAAGAGCTTCAAGGAGGTCGAGGGCTCCTACTCCTGCGTTCTGCCAAGTGAATACTACGACGGGATCTGCCCTTGCTGCGACTGCGGACAAGACTACCCAGCCAACCATTTCTATTCGGCCTCCAGCTTTGACTAGATCTAACCGAGCGTCGGCAGCCTCAGCAATAGAGACTCCGGCCTTTCCCTTGCTGCACCTAATAGACGAATCATCGCCGAGCGAGGAGGATATGATTCCTCGTAAAAAGAGGTTGGTAGATGTTGGTGATGGAACAATCCGAGCAGTGGATTCTTCGAGGGATGATCGTGAGCCAACCACTGCCCTGATTGAAAGTGATGCTGAGCCGCCGTCTAAAGTCTCGCTATCAACGGAGCCGTGGAAGGTGTGCATTTGCCTGAGGTTGAGGTTGGAATCGGTGGGCCACCTACATAAGTCACAAGCATCGTACTGGGAGATGAGTTGCCGTCCTTGAGGCCGACTGATGTTCCTTCGTCTGCTGAGGGGAGGGATAAGGGCGTTGTCGAGGATGGCTACAAAACTGGCTCTGATATTGATGTTGAAAAGGTGTGAATGCTGAGCAAAGGGTTTACCAGGGTAGAAGTAAGGTTGGAAGGATCCTCTCGTACCATCGTGGTCCCTATGGACCGGGACGTGCTGGTGAACACGGAGGACTTGGTCCCTTTCTTAAGTCCACTTTGCTCCGATGTGGTGGGCCGAACTTTGGAAAACTGGACGACGCTGCCTTGTTGATGGGTATAGCTGGCCTCGCCCTCAAGGTAAACTTTTTTTGACCTTCTAACTTCCGTGCCATGTCTTTCACTTTTAGTTCTTCGTTTGACTTTGGTTTTCTTCTCTTTTTCCCCTCCCTTTCAGACCATTATTTTGGAGATCGAGAGTGCCGCTAAGAGGAGAGGCGCGGAGTTATTTGTAATAAGATGGAGCGGAAGTATCGTGAATAACGCTACAAGCATCGCGAGATCTGCAAGCAGTTTGGCGAGAACGGAAACTTTCAGGCTGTTCGGGCTGAGCTTAAACAGAAAGATGACGAGTTGATGAAAGTTATCAGCAAGTGTAGCATCCTTGAAGGGGCACTGAGGGAGAAAGAAGAAGAGCTCGAGGTGAGCAAAGGGGTCGAGGCCCAATGTGACGATCTCCAGGAACAAGTAATTTCACTACGAGCCGAGTTTGAGGAGTCTTTAGTCAAAGCGGAGGCTTTAGGTAGTGAGCTCGACGAGAAGGCTGCGAATTTGGAGAAGGCTGAATTGGCCTTGCTGGCGGCTTCGTCGAAGGTGGAGGCTTTAGAGGGCACAATACGCGTCCTTCAATCTGAGCGGGAAAATGACTTGGAGACGGACAAACTCATGGAAGAGAGGCTAGAGGAGCGGATAGGGGAGCTAGAAAAAGAGGCCTTGAACCTCGGTGACCAAGTCACCGTCCTCGCGGCAGATACTCTTAGTCTCCAAAATGAAAGTCTGAAGAAAGAAAAGAGAACAGAAAGAAAAAGTCAGCAAGAATCGAAGAAATAAAATGAAGAAAGCAATAAAGAACTCACCCTCAAAGCATTCCGGCTACGCCCCGTGACAGGCCAGCATCGCTGATCTCCTGAACGGTCCTGCTTTTAGTAGCGGAACAAAGAAGGGAAAATTGGGGAACTAGGCTCACCGTGTCCTCCAATAAATCGCAATCCGAAGAAATCTCGATTACACGGGAGGAACCTTCTATTCCCACCTCAACCCGAGTGAACCCCACCTCAAACATGCTTATTTCCTCAGGGTCAATATCTGAACCGGATTTATAGTCATCTATAACCACGCCCTTTGCCCTCTCGTTGGCCGAAGAGGGAGCACGGGCCTGTTGTGAAGTCGATGGACCACTCGGAATGATCACAACAGCCTCCCAGCTCTGCCCCCACCACGATAGACTCCCCCATGCAAGAAACGGGCACCACCTCCACGCCCGAGGGGAATACGGTCTCCTCGTCTAAATTAGCATCACCAGCAGGCTTAGACACTGCCAACACGGGATCGCCCCTCGAAGGCCCCTCGATCCTGGGTACCCCATTAGCTCTTATTATCCGCCTCTTTAATGAATCTTCTTCGCCATCGTCCTGAGACGATTCGACTACCAAATGAACTGCGGGAATCAGAGCTTTCGCCTGACGAGAAACCTCCCGACGGTCGAGTCCGGGAGGGGCCGTAGTCTATAAAGTAGCATCGGCCTGAACGCTCTCACTTGCAGCCGCAATCGGTGCAAGTCAGATCGAGAGACTAGACTGACGGAAAGCAGGTATGGGAGCCTTCGCCCTCCTCGTGACCCACCGACCTACCAACGAGAGAAGCTTAAACCAAAGAGGAAAATAGAGAACAAAGGGCAAAGTGACCAAGGGCAAGACGAGATGACTCACCAGTAGAGGGTCTACACCCGAATCTCTCGTGGAACGGCGACCATTCACGAATCCCCATCGTATGGGGCAAAACCTGGCTCACCCACTCGCGGATATCAGCAACTAGCGGAGGAGGTTCCTACTTGGCTAATAAAGAAAAAGGGAAAAAAGAAGAACAATCAGATCACCCGAAGGGTACAACGAGAAATCGTTTGAGAAAAAAATAAAAACTTACGGGCATAATTCCACTCTTCAGGAAACCCGTTAGGATTTGACACCACGTGCTCCATCCTCACAAAGAAGAAGCTCTCTAAAAGAGGCGATTGGTCTTATCATCTATCTTCACCTCCAAGCCCTTGGTCCCGCGGTGACGAAGATGTATCATAATACCCCTATAAAAACTGGGTACGAAGAGGTGAAGCAAGTAACGGAGAGAAATCCCCCGGCCGGCTAGTTTCGCTTACTTGGTAAGCAAGAGGAAGAGCTTGTATACATACGAAGAGAGCTGAGCCGGGCACACCCCATAATAGCGACAAAAGTCCTCCGCCAGGGAAGAAAGGGGAAGTGTGCAATGGATGACAAACGGGTACGCATAAAACGCGCAATACCCCGGGCGATGTATCTGCACGATGACGTTACCCGCGGGAATGAGTTCAACATGGTCAGGAATCCTCCACTTAGCCTTAAGCGTAGCAAGCACCGCAACATCCATTTCAAAAATGACGGGCTCAGTATCAGCGTCAAGTAAGTTCTTGAAATCAGTCCTGGCTTTCCCCGAGCGTGGAATTATCTCATCCACAGTGGGAAAATTCTCATCTTCTACAATGGTTGTCCCCTCTTCATGGGAGGGCATATCCATTTCAGACGCAACGGTACCAGCGACTCTACCGAATTTAGATGGTGCACTAGACATATTTTTTTTTGTTATGTAGATAAGAAGTGCTAAGGTGGAGGGGTTAACAATGGCAAAAAACTTCAAAAGAAGAGAGATGGGGATGTAAGAATCTAAAGAGGGAGGAAAGAAAAGCCTGGAGTTTTTTAAATAATTTATAGGAAACACAGCAATACAAACAAGAATTTATCTTCTCTATTTATAAGAATACAAGTACCCTGAGCGGGAAAACCAAACGCTGCCACATTAACTCTAAAACAAACGAGGCACGGGAAACGACGTAACGTATAGGGAACGTGCGCCATAATGACGCATGACAAATTGACGTCATTTCAAACTGATGTAACGGTCAGGTATGGCTCTTGAAACATCACATCATCATTTTGCTATGAAGGGTTCTCCCCTCGACCCAGGTGCTCAGATTTCTCAACTCGTAGACTGGCGTAGTCCGCCCATCAAGCTCGTCCAAAGACGACCCTGACAGGTGGAGGGACTAACTGTATAGGTCAAAATTTGATCAAAGGAATTCTACTTAAGGAAGAACGACCGGGAGTCAACCAAGCCGAAGTCATGTACATGAAGCAATATACCAGCGAATGATTCAGCTACGGTCGAGGTCGAGCAATCAATTCGGCCCGAACGGCTAGTTCTACACTTAGACATTTCAGAGGAATACTCTAGTAGATATTGCACGAACTTAGGCACTCTGGTTAAGGACCGCTGGGGTAAGGAAAGTGTTTTGTATAAATATCATGAGAGAGTAACAGAAGGGGGCTGATGGGAACACATACAGACACATACATCTCTCTGAAGGAGAAGATGTTACATCCTCTCAGGCTCTTCGCCAAAAGGGAGACAAATCTAAGGATCCTAGCAGGCGTTTGTAGTTCAACTTTATCAAATGTACGGAGGTCTATTTTGCTCAAGAATGGTGACTCTTTTCCTTTATGTATTCTTCGTTATCATTTGATATTTTTTGGAGCCATCTTCCTTTACTTACATTATGGAATCCAATCACGACTTTAATCAAATTTTATGTTCAGCTATGCTTGTTTATTCATATCTTCTATCTCAGATCTAGAATAAATTATCTCTGTCTAGGATTTACCCCCATATCTTCTTATCTAATTAGTTATCAAAAAGGGATAAAACTTTTTGGTAAAATATAAGGTTGGGTCAAGAAAGAGCTTAGGTGAGTACACCTTCTGCCATCATTATCTAACATGCAGATCAAACAATTTTAGTTTTAAACACTGAGTGTAATCAGTTAAACAAAGTAGGAGGGAAAAATGGAAACAAATATGAGTGTAATGAGCTGAACAAATGCAGTGGATGATGACTAGAACGACGTCAAAAGAATGCATTCGTTTTTGGACATCCTCCAGAAGACCAGTTGGAGATTTTGGGTAGATAAAGAAGGCATGATAAAGACTCATGGGTTAATTTGGGTTGGGCTAGAAATTAGAAAATGATATGTGAAAACCAGATATAGAGCATGTCAAAGCGACACCGCAATAACCACATGATATTGACACCTATGTTAATTAAAAGGCAAAACACATAAACAGCCCCTCCAAGTTGTCCACAACGGTCAGCTGAACACCTCAACTGAGACTATTTCCAGTTAAACACTTCAAGTACTTACAAAGTATATCAAGTAAACACTTTGCGCTGACATGGAAAATCAATTGTGTCTCACTACAAATTGAGCGCGTGAGGACATGAATTGTGTTCTTTTCTTTTTCTTTTCAGTTTAAAAAATAACCTTAAACAAATACTCTTATTATAAAAACGGAAATTAAACCTTCTTGTTTCCAATAAAAGCCGGCTGGATCTCCAGCAACAAAGCTATCTGTTGGCCCAAGTAAAGGTTAGTTTTGAAGACTGACAAAGGAACTCAGACATGAACCAGGTCCATCCCTCAGGTGCATAAAAACACGGGAAGATTCAAGCATGTGGGATGCATGTGAAAGAGATAAGCTTAACTTGGTGTATTTAATATCTCCTGATCGAAAAGGTTGCATAATTGATAAGGAGAAGGACTCCTTGATCAAAGAGAACACTATCCAAGATAGGGAAGGAGTTAGAAGTTGAGATCAACCAGAACTCTTCCACCAAGGAAGAGTTGTATCAGAACTCTAGTTATTTCTTCATCTACTAACTCTATAAATTGCAGGATGTTCTCACATTAAAGTGTTGCACAAAAATGCAAAAGTTAAACGTGAATTGAGAGCAAAATAGCAAGGCTTTTTGCAAGCAGTTCGTGTGTGATTCAAGTGTGCAAACCTGAAGCTACATGAACCAGATTGAAGAACCAGCTCCATAAAGAGTTTTATGTTAGTTCAATTGTAGTAGGTATTTTCGTATTGTACCTTTCAGCTTTATCTAGAAGCAATTGTAATAGGTATTTTGAGTATTCAAGTTAGAGTTAACTTGAACTTGTCGCAGCAGTTAGAGGCTGGTTGCCATAACGGGATTAGAGTTAATCCTTAGGTTTATAAGAGTTTTGTAAATGTTGTTTTGGCACAGTGATTTTAGTGGAAGTTTGGGAAAATCCTACTGAGTAGTAGGTCGTGGTTTTTTCACCTTTTGAGCCAGGTGTTTTCCACGTAAAATCTTTGTGTTCTTCATTTTCTGTATTTATTATTCCGCAAACAGCAGTAGTTGGAACACCTAGAAGAACCAGGTCCTTCTATAGTTCAGATAAGCGAAAATTGGGTACCATACAAATCACCCCCCCTCTTGTGTGGTATTGACGTTTAGAACATCAATTTGTATCGGAGCAGGTTATCCTTGAAGAGGCTAACACCTTAGGAAAAGATCAAGATGAGTGCACCACTTGGAAACTGGAAGGGTAATCCACTGCTAAGCCCTCACTCTTTAATGGACAGTACTATTCTTGGTGGAAGAACAGGATGAGGGATCACATCATAGGAGAAGACTATGAACTCTGGGACATAGTCACCGATGGTCCTCTAGTAACTACAAAGAAGAATGCTGAAGGAGTGGATGTGCCAAAGACAAGAGCTGACTGCACTGCTGAAGACCTAAAGAAGTGGGAGAAGAATGCCAAGGCCAAGAAATGGCTTGTATGTGGACTAGGTCCAGATGAGTACAGTAGAATTCGAAGTTGTACCACTGCTAAGGAAATCTAGGACACTTTGCAAGTGGCTCATGAAGGAACACCTCAAGTGAAGAGGTCCAGAGGAACACTGCTGTATTCTCAATATGAGAATTTCACCATGAAGGAAGGGGAAACCATCCAAGAGATGTATACAAGGTTCACCACACTACAAATGAACTTAAGTCTCTTGGAAGGGTTATTCTTGAAGAAGACAAAGTTGAGAAGATTTTGACAAGGGTACTGCCAATCTCTTGGGAAAGCAAAATCACAGCTATTCAGGAATCGAAGAACATTGCCACTCTTAAGTTGGATGAGCTAATTGGAAATCTCACTGCCGATGAACTTAGAAGGCAAACCATGAAGATGGATGCACCCAAGAAGGAAAGGAGCATGGCATTCAGAATCACTGAAGGTGCTGATCTAGAGGAGGATGAAATGACCATGATCACAAAGGATTTCAAGAAGTACCTAATGAGAGGAAATGGTCCTTCAAGAAGTGGAAGCTACAGCAAACCAAACGTTCCTGAAAAACAAACGAATGAGGGGTGTTACAAGTGTGGGAAGACTGATCACCACATCAAAAACTGCCCTCAATGGGAAATTGAATGGAAGAAGGAAAGAGCTGAACGAAGGAACAGGAAGAAGGAACAGGTTCAACCCAAGAAGAACAAAGGATCAACAAAGGCTATGGTTGCTGCCTGGGGAGAAAGCTCAGATGAGGACTCAGAAGGTGAAGATGGAGATGAACAAGCACTTATGGCAATTGGAGAATCCGATGAGGAATCTGAGGTAAGTATAATTCATCTCAAAGAGAAGATTAAATTTTTGTCTAAAGAAAGGCTATCTCAGTTACTCCTGGATTTCATTGATGAATCTGAGAATCTAAACAATGAAAAGAAACAGTTGTCTAAGGAGTGTGTGATTTTGAAAGCTAAGTGCAAAAATCTGGAACTTAGGGCTAGTGAAAGTGATAGTAAAAATGCTGAGTTAAAGAACCAGGTCCATGAACTTAACACCACTATCCTAGAGCTAAGATCTGAAAATCTAAAACTGAAATTAGGAGCAGGTAAAAAGAAAGTTGATCATACACAACTCATTTTAGAAGAAAATGTAGGAAAAATGAAAGATGAGTTGTACAAAAGATATGAGCAAATAAGAGTCCTTAAGGAGGAACTAAATAAGGTTAAGCACGAGCTAGACAGAACCTGTAAATAGAATAGGTCCTCTGATGCATTTTCATGGCTTCATGAACACCATAGTAGCAATAAGAGAGGACTTGGCTACGGGACCCCTGCACCTAAGTGGGATCCCAAAAGCAAGTACCTCACACTTCCTGAGAACAAAATTTGCACACACTGCGGTAAAACTGGTCACTATAAAATTGAATGTATTGCAAAAGAAAAGGCTAGTCAAAAGAATAAAAAATTTGTTCAAGGAAAAAATAGGATGTCGGGTTGGGCTAAAAAGAATCTGATTTACCTTTTGCCTATAGAAAGGGACCCAAACTAGTTTGGATTCCTAAGACTAACCCCTGATTTCCTTTTGCGGGTCCAAGTGAACGGGAGCAGCCTATTATGGTACATTGATAGTGGCTGCTCAAAGCATATGACAGGAAGCAAGAACCAGTTCCTTTCACGTGATAACCTTAAAGGAGGTAATGTCTCCTTTGGAAATGGGAAGAAAGGTGAGATCATTGGGGTTGGAAAGGTAGGTAAGACTGATTCTCACTCTATTGAGAATGTCTACTTGATAGATGGCTTAAAGTACAGTCTAATCAGTGTATCACAATTATGTGATTGAGGTAACTTGGTAGCATTCACCTCTACCAAATGTTTTGTGATTAATCTTACCACTGACAAGATTGTTTTGCAGGGAAAAAGAGTAAACAATACATACATTGTAGGTTTGTCCACACTTTCAGAAAATGAACTCACTTGCTTAAGTGTGTTGGACAATGATCCCCTCCTGTGGCACAAAAGACTTGGTCATGCAAGCCTGAATCAACTCAACAAATTAGTCTCCAAGGACTTGGTGATAGGGCTACCTAACATCAAGTTCAAGGAAGACAAAGTTTACGAGGCCTGTGCAAGGGGGAAGCAGGTAAGATCATCCTTTAAAAGCGAGAAAATGGTAAGCACAACTAGGATGTTGAAACTGGTTCATATGGATCTTTGTGGTCCAATGAGAACATTGAGTAGAGGTGGTACGAAATATGTGGTGGTGCTTGTTGATGATTACTCTAGGTTTACTTGGACATCGTTTTTAACATCTAAAGATGAAGCACTTAACATGTTTACTTCTTTTGTTAGAAAAACTCAGAAACAACTAGGTAATCAACTTGCATCAATCAGTTCTAATCATGGAACTGAATTTGAAAATGCTAAGTTTGCTGAATTTTTGCATGCTACATCATAAATAGTTGCATGACTAGACCTCTTGTTAAGAAGATTCCCTATGAGTTATTTAAAGGGAGAAAGCTAAATATATCCCATCTTAGGGCATTTAGATGCAAGTGCTTTGTGCACAATAATGGCAAAGATTCCCTAGGTAAGTATGATACCAGAAGTGATGAGGGAGTACTCTTGGGATATTCTTCACATAGTAAAGCTTATAAGATATACAATAAAAGAACTATGTGTGTAGAAAAAATGTATATGGTATTTTTTTTAAAACTAACATTCTTTCTGAGAGGCAGGAACAAGATAATGAAGAGATTGAGCTGATAAGAAATTCAAGTGGTGAAACCGCAGTCCAGCCTGAAGATGCATAACAGGAAGGAACAGGTGATGGAACAGGTCCCTCCACCCAGGGCAACATGACAGGGGGAACTGACTAGAGAGGAACTGATCCTCTAACCTCGAGGAAACCTCTCCATGAACCTATTCCTCAGTAACAAAACCAGGAAGGAACATCCAAAGAAATTGACACTCCTATTGCAACATCCACGAAATTGGATATAGATGAACCTGGTTCATCTGTTGATCAGAAGTTGTATAAGGAAATGATTGGTTCTCTTTTATATCTCACTACTAGCAGACCTGACATTGTGTGCAGTGTAGGTCTTTGTGCTCGATTTCAGGCAAATTCAAAGGAGTCCCACTTGACTAATGTAAAGAGAATATTGAGATACTTGAAAGGCACCACTGACCTTTGCCTTTGGTATCCAAAAGGTAGTAATTTTAACCTAGTGGGATATGCTGACGCTGATTGTGCAGGTTTCCTAGTGGATAGGAAGAGCACCTCAGGTATGGCACACTTCCTTGGTTCATGTCTTGTGTCATGGGCTACCAAAAAGCAAAATTCAAAATGGCCTTATCTACTGCTGAAGCGGAGTATGTTGCTGCTGCTTCATGTTGTGCTCAATTACTATGGATCAAACAACAATTATTGAACTTTGGAATTGATGTTGGTTGTATCCCTATTTTTTGTGATAACACTAGTGCTATTAGTATGACAAAGAAACCGGTTCATCTAAGAGAACTAAGCACATAGATGTTAGGCACCATTTTTTTGAGGGACAACTATGAGAAAGGATTGATCACTGTGGAGTTTTATGCTACTGACAAGCAAATTGCTGACATCTTCACAAAAGCCTTAAGTAGAGATCACTTTGAGAGGAAAAGGTTGGAATTAGGGATGATTAAGATCACCTAAAAGGACCAATTCAAGGTTAAATGAAAAAAAATGAAAAAAAATATTTGGTTAGAAAGTCTGTAAATTGTGTATAATTAGATTAAATCTTGCTCAGTCTCATACTTTCCATAGTATACTCTTGTGCATGTGTTAAAATGACTCATTAATCACTAATGATATTTTCTCTATTTTGGCAAATTTAGACTCACACAAGAGAATTATCAGTGAAGAACCTGGTTCATCAAGATAACACGGTATGTTTTCTACACTTTACATAATTTGAAATAACTATATTTGGATCATGAGCAGAGTCCTACCAAATACCAAACTCCTTTTGGACTTATCTGTTACAAATGAACCAGTCCCATTCAAAAGGGTCCCAACCGAATGGAAGTATCTAGATTCTAGGGATACACTCCAACGTCTCTTCAAAACTGAATTTCAGTTTAATTAAACTTCGAAGAGTCTGAAAAGCTGTAGTTACCCCATCAATTATTCCCCTATATATTGATCAGCTTTAGTGTATTCCTTACTTCATCTCTCTCAAGCCATCAAAAACTCTCATTCTTCTTTCATTTTCCAAACACAATCTAATCTCTTCTCTTCCATACCCTAGCCCAGATATGTCGAACACCTCTGAAAATCCTTCATTACCACCACAGGAAACCACTTCCACACCTTCTACAACACCAATCTCTAAGAAAAGTAGAGTAAAGATGATGGCTCGTAAGATTGTCACTGAAGGAGAGCAAATCAAGAAAATAAACAAGCAATTGAAAGCAGGTAGGGAAGAAGAATCCTAGAAATCTGAAGATTCGTTTAAGGGGGAAGAAAGTAGGTCTTCCGAAATTGAACAGGTATCTTCTGATTCTAAAGTTACTCTTGAGACAATTTCTGAAGTTGTTGCAAATTTGGAGAATAGATTTGTGCTGGTAGGATCTATAGCAGGTGTTGAGACTAAAGAATCTAGAGAATTTGGTGGTAAAAATAAAAAGGGAAACAAAAAAAAGAGTAGAGCAAGGGTGCTAGGAGTACAGTGAGGGGAAAGGGTACAAGAGTGGTTGATTCTTCACCCACTCCTGTTGGTCTAACAAAAGAAACTGGTGCAATGGTTGTTTGGGGAGAGGAATTTACTGAAATAGAAGAGAGTGTGAGCAAAACAGGGGGAAGTGGGTCTGGCGAAGCTGCTGAGGGGTTGGTTCCACTTGGGAAAAATATAGATGAACCTGTTCCATCTGAACAGGAAACCCTCTTGGACCTACTGATAGGATTATCAATGGCACCAAAACTCATGCCATTCCCTATGGTTTCATTCTCACAACGGTGCTTGCACATTTCAAGGTACCTATGAAGAAGTGGGGTTAATACTCTGCTTGCTTACGATTATGAAGTCAATGTCATTCCTAATGAACCTGGTTCATCTAAAAGGACACCTATCAATAGCAAGGTCAGAGCTCTATTACAGGAGAGTGAGGCAAAGGATGCTGAGATAGCAAGGCTGAAGACACGATTGGTTGAGGTAGAGAGAGATGTTCTCAGAACTGAACTTGCAAGGAAAAAGGAGAAGAACGATGGAATTCTTCAAGACATGATGAAACTTCTCCAAGCAAATAACCCAGCCCTTACCTCTTCCAAGCCTTAAATCCTAGACTAGTATAGATCAACCGGTGACTCAGTTCGGGACGTTTTGTTTCTTTTGCTCATGTTTTCAGTATTTTTATTTCTTCTTATGCTTTGTGGTAGAATCTTATCAATCATCAATGAAATTCACTGTTTTTGCTCTAACTGTTTGTTCATATTTCTTTGATGGTTAAAATTCTTAGCTTGATCTATGGTGATTAATCCATAATTGCATTTGAAGTAGCCCCAGTGGCCATGAGTAAGTTTTTAAATCTGCTCACATTTTTTATGCAACTTTTCGATGATGCCAAAAGGGGGAAAAAGGTTGTGCTTTAAACAAGTGATGTTTACACTTTGAACAGTGATGTTTATAACCTAATGTACCTGGTCCTTGATGATAAGTGATAAAAAGGAAAAATGTTTCTAACATTGTGTTGATGTTGAGCTGAGTTCTGGCAGGGCCTAAGTGTATGAAAAGCATAGAGTTTGTCATCATAGGGGGAATTTGTTGGCCCAAGTAAAGGTTAGTTTTGAAGACTGACAAAGGAACTCAGACATGAACCAGGTCCATCCCTCAAGTGCACAAAAATACGGGCAGATTCAAGCATGTGGGATGCATGTGAAGGAGATAAGCTTAACTAGGTGTATTTAATATCTCCTTATCGAAAAGGTTGCATAATTGATAAAGAGAAGGACTCCTTAATCAAAGAGAACACTATCCAAGATAGGGAAGGAGTTAGAAGTTGAGATCAACTAGAACTCTTCCACTAAGGAAGAGTTGTATCAGAACTCTAGTTATTTCTTCATCTACTAACTCTATAAATTGCAGGATGTTCTCACATTAAAGTGTGCACAAAAACGCAGAAGTTAAACGTGAATTGAGAGCAAAATAGCAAGGCTTTTTGCAAGCAGTTCGTGTGTGATTCAAGTGTGCAAACCTGAAGCTACATGAACCAGATTGAAGAACCAGCTCCATAAAGAGTTCTATGTGTCTTTCTTTATTTCTAGCTCAATTGTAGTAGGTGTTTTCGTATTGTACCTTTCAGCTTTATCTAGAAGCAATTGTAATAGGTATTTTGAGTATTCAAGTTAGAGTTAACTTGAAGTTATCGCAACAGTTAGAGGTTGGTTGCCGCAACGGGATTAGAGTTAATCCTTAGGTTTACAAGAGTTTTGTAAATGCTGTTTTGGCTCAGTGATTTTAGTGGAAGTTTGGAAAAATCCTACTGAGTAGTAGGTCGTGGTTTTTTCACCTTTTGAGCCAGGTGTTTTCCACGTAAAAATCTCTGTGTTCTTTATTTTCTGTATTTATTATTCCGCAAACAGCAGTAGTTGGAACACCTGAAGAACCAGGTCCTTCTATAGTTCAGATAAGCGAAAATTGGGTACCACACAAATCACCCCCCTCTTGTGTGGTATTGACGTTTAGAACATCACTATCCCAAAACCACCATTAAACCACCTTGAGTTAATCCTTCCAGCCACTGTAATCTACGCCTATATATCAACATTTCTCCACCAAATACTCAAATCCAAACACTAATGAAATTCCTTCATTTTAGCCAAGAACCTTAAGCGCCGCACAAGCTCCACCGTATCTCCTCCCTAGTCACCGACCAACATCTCCTTTTATCGTCTCAAATTCTTTTGTTGTGCTTTGAAGTGCAACTATGGCGGAAGAAAGAGCCATCCATGTGCGAGTGCGGAAATGAATGTTTCCTCCATCTTCAATCTTTTGTGGTCTTTTACATAGAGGATTTTTTTATGATTTTTCAGTTTTAAACTCAAGCAGATGAGAATATTGTGAAATTCTTAAGCACACTTCTTCTCCTCTCTATTATTCACCAGCAGCAGAAATTACATGTCCTTCCACTTTTGCTTCGATTAATGGGAGAAAGGAAGTGGGTGAAAAAGATTGAAAAATTTTTCCCAGTCGAGATCTAACAGTGGAGTCGAAGGTCCTACTCGATTTGTAATTTTATTTAGTGGTAGTATAAGAATTGGCAGTTTAAGGTGAGGTTTCTGTGTATTTTCGTTGGTGTGTAATAATGGTGGTTTGAGTTGGAGATGAAATCCAGTGTTCTTATTTTTAGTATTAGAACTTTCAAGGTTCAATCTAAATTTTTCTTTGCCCAATTTTTTGCAGATGAAATGGTGGTCATGGGTTCAACGAGTAAGGGGAAGGAGGAACGCTAGTTTAGGAGAAGAATTTTTTTCTTTTTTAAATATTTTTTTGTTAATTACATGTGTCAAATTCTTATGGCAAAATTACACGTGTCATTTTTTGATTGGTTCATTTGCCATGTCATCGGCAAGTGCAACTCACGCATATGGCACGTTGTACTCAAGTGTTTACTTGACCTACTTAATAGCCACTTGAAGTGTTTAACTGGAAATAGTCTCAGTTGAGGTGTTCAACTGACCGTTGTGGACAACTTGGAGGGGCCGTTTATGTATTTCGCCTAATTAAAAACTTCAACTTTTTAGTGCCAATTAGTGGTAAATTAAATGAATTGATTAATATAGCAGGCAAAGACGACGAATACTGAAAGCGGCAGCTCTAACAGAGCAGCCCGCAAGGTCAAATTAAAGATTTCTCGAAGGCGGAAATTTCTGCAGCACCAATTTCTTGAAAAAGGTCTACCAATTGCTTATTCTGTTACTACTTCACCTCTGCGTGCTTTGAGCTGCTGAGATCTTTCTCTTTACTGTTATTAGCTGGTAAAATATCCTCTTGTTTCCACTATCGACGTGGAATGCTGTACATCTCTAGCATCTGCATCTTGTTTCCCGTTGAGTTAAAATATTTTTAACTTATAGAAGTCGTTTGATACGTGGAATAAGGGATAATAATCGTAAGATTAGATATGACAATATTTTATCTTGTGTTTAGTTAAATTTGGAATTTAGTATTACCAATCCCAAAATTAACTAATTCCCCAAATTGGTATTATTTTATCTCACGGTGAGGGTGGGTTAATTATCACATGCTTAATTAATTCCGGAATAAATACTAAAATAACAAAGATGTCCTTCTACAAGCTCTTCCCCCCAAAGTTTTTAAATAATCCAAAGTTAAAATTGAAAATAAAAGTTTATCCCAACTTATATCTCGTATATTATATCGCATTCACGAGTTTAAGCCGTGGAATCAGCCATTGATGCTTGCATCAAGGTAGCCTACCTAAATCATATCCCTTGGAGTGCGGTCTTTCCTTGACCCTCGTGAACGCGTGATGGTTCGTGCACAGAATTGCCCTTCTAATCCAATCATTATTTAATTTTCGTATTATAATCTCATCATTATAATTTCAGAATAATTTATGCTAAACGACCCCGTAGAGTTGGAGTACCGGACCTAGACTAATTTAACGCAGCTGGAAACTGTTTTCTTCCTTTGGACATCTATATTATTAAGTAACTACTAGGAAGGGGGCATGTGGCATGTACAGGTAAAAATTGCACGGGCGCCCTATTTGGTCGTCCCCATTTAACCTATACCCATTTTTTTTAAAAGTTTTAACTTGTACCCACTTTTTAAACAAATTCAGCCCCATTTCTCCTCCTCTTTCTCCTCCTTTGTTTTCTTCTTTTCTTCTTCTTCTTTCTTCTGCTGCTGTTGGTGCTGCTATGAAACTTCAGTTCATGGGATGATTGCCATAAATATGTTTATCATATTATTTAAAAATAAATTATAAATAATTACGTAAGTTAGTAGACAATAATTTGTAAATATTTCCACGTACGTAATTTAGTAGACAATGATAATTCTGTTCTTTTCACGTTTATTGTTTTCAAAATTTATGATTTAGATACTCTTGGCAATCTGATTATTTATCTAGTATGTTAGATAGCTTTTTCAAAAACTTCAGCTTATATAGTGCTGAAGTTTTTACAAATGAACTAAATAACTTCAGCATCTTCTGCTGAAGTTTTTGAAAAAGCTTTATGACAAAACTAATGAATCCAGGATAAAAAAACTTCAGCTTTTAGTGCTGAAGTTTTCACAAATGAACTAAATAACTTCAGCATCTTCTGCTGAAGTTTTTGAAAAAGCTTATCCAGGACAAAAAAACTTCAGCTTATTTAGTGCTGAAGTTTTTATAAATGAACTAAATAACTTCAGCATCTTCTGCTGAAGTTTTTGAAAGAGCTTAATGACAAAACTAATGAATTCAGGACAAAAAAACTTCAGCTTATTTAGTACAATTACAAACAAAAATTTCAGCAATAGAGAACAAAACTTCAGCTACTATGCTTAAGTTCAGCAATTACAAACAAAAACTTCAGCAAATAGAGAACAAAACTTCAGCTACTATGCTTAAGTTCAGCAATTACAAACAAAAACTTCAGCACACTTGCTACTTCAGACCCGTCTACTAGAATACTGAAGTTTTGCGTGATTGCCTTTGCTACTTCAGCCCCGTATGCTGAAGTTACGCGAAAAAGTGGGTACGCTTGCAATTTTTTTTGCAAAGCGAGCACAAGTTAAAATGTGACCCAAAAAGCGAGTATAGATGCAAATGGTAGAGTTACTTCTAAAAATTAATGTACTTCTCAAGGCTGGGCTACTGGACTGGAATTAGTTTACATCTTTAATGGGCTTTTGGTTTTGCAGTCCAAATGGAATCCCTATCAATCAACGGTGACATGTTTAACTTTTTATTTTCATTTTTGGGTATCTGAGCTAGGAATACAATTTCCATATCAAGTTTAATAGTTGATGATAGAGGAACTTCCATAATTACTACAGTTTAGAACTTAGTTACTATAAGTAACTATAATTTGCTTAATTATTATTTGTAGCTACTGTTCGATTGTTACTCGCTTGTATCACCCGTATTCATACACTCTAAATGGTTGTATCGGCGCATACACACACTGAAATACAATGATACACACAATATATGTATCACTATATGTGACTCCACACACTGTATATACTATGTTTACATTAAAATTACCTAAAAATCCAAAGAGTAGCTACGAATTGTAATTATTTCAAGTATAGTTACATATAATAAATACAGTGTATAATTTAGTTTACATATAATTGTCCTAGATGTTATTGGTAAAATTTGCGCCCTAAGTAAGTGAACGTAAAAGTTGAATGATGCAAAGTTGCAAACCATCACTTGGATTCTTGACTAAACTATTTCTTAGCCATCGATTTCTCCTTAATCTCGATATAGATGTTTATTTTGTTGTTTTATATATAGGTGAGAAATTCTTTCTTTACTCTTGAGATAACAGCACTCGCAACAAAGCAGTCTAGGTTCAATCAACTCCAAGAAACAAGTTGCTGTGCTTTAGGCGGCTGGTCCAACATAGCTTGTTCTCTTCGCACCAAAACATGGCATATGTGTACTTCCCTTTTCTTTTCTTTTTTTTTTTTTGGGGGGGGGGGGGGGGGTCGAGGGGGAGGGAGAGTGCTACGTACGGGTTCGGACGAACGCAGTAACTTTTGTTTAGACCTTGAATTTGTATTTGGAAATCCATTAAATATGTATAAATACTCAATTGCGACCCCAGTAACTAATGAGTTATGGGTTCGATTGCAAGTTTAGAACCCATAAACTTCAATTTCTAAACTCTGCCCCTGGTTGGGGGTAGGGGGATGGGGGCTGCTTAAATTATATTTTTATATGTAGCTTTTAGGTCTGCTCTACTTGTGCGGGAGCCTGACTTACTTTTCAATAATTTTTTTCATTTTTCGTGCTAGCGTTATCCTAATCAATGCTAAATGTCAGAAATAGGTAAGTTTTGGGGGTAAAAACAAAGTAGAAAATGATAATGTTTGTCACATGAATACAGTGACTACTCATTTTGTCCACTTCAATTTTGGACTTTAGATCAAATGCATAACATGTTACTAAAGAAAAAAGAAAGTATATATATGAGCAAGTAGAACAGAAATAGAAACTTATTTCCTAGTTGAATGGACATTGGTTTAAAATCGTTGGAAGGTTGGAGTTTCTAGTTGTAGCATATAAATCTTTCTTCTTACTTTTCTCTTTTGTTCCTTAGATAATAATCCTTTCTTCTAATGACTTGATTTGATACCAAACACATTGATATCTTGGGTTTGAATGTCGGGTGTTGAATTCATTACCAACAGTTAGGTCAAATCCTTTTAATTAAGAATCCTTCGTTTTCTCCTAAAAAAAGGATTAGCAATGATTATCCATTTTATTACTTTATTCTTAAGATGCCTCTAACTATAGGAGGATTGTCTATACACCTTTTAGCCCCACCCCCACCCCCACCCCCACCCCCACCTGGCCCATTGCTAATTTGACAGTTGGGTGAGGAAGAAGCCCCAATCATGAAGCATGAAATCGAGCAATTATTCACAAAAATAAAATATAAGGAAATAATTAGAGGCACATGTGGATCAATTTGGTTGATCACTGCTAAACTCTCCAATGTTCTGGTTAGCAATACGAACTAAGTGGATGTCACCTAATAATTGTAAGGATTTAACTTATTAATGTAAAATGTTTCTATACTAACGTTATATTTTAACTTGTTGTATGAAGTAAGATTTCTTTATATTATTAATCCATTTTGTATGGACGGTTATTTGTAACTATTTTTCTAGTAAAAATATCCTTTTATTATATTGTCGGTATATAGAAGTTAAACTCTATAGTGTATTGGGGGCTTTAATTTCCATTTTTATTTGAGAAAATAATTGTGTTAATGAAAAAAACCAGATAGGCTTAGAAAGGCCATAATTAAAGAACGTCCATAATGTCATTATCAAAAAGGGTATCACATGCTTTACGCCCATTAATTTTCTTTTTTTTCCTAGCTAGCCATTAATTTCCAAAGGAGTCCTCATGGCTTTGGTTTCACATTTATGTGTGCTTGATTATGACTTGAGCTCATACTTGCCTTCTTCTTCTCCTCTTATTTCCTCTTTCTTTCTTCTTTATATAGTACATATTTACTGTTTCTAGCAAGTAGTAATAAATTCTTATTATGGGGGATTCATTTGATGAAGAGTGTGATTATCTATTCAAGGCAGTTCTAATAGGAGACTCAGCAGTTGGGAAATCAAACCTTTTGTCAAGATTTGCTAAGGATCAATTTCAGCTGGATTCTAAACCTACCATAGGTGTGGAATTTGCTTACAGAAATATTAGAGTTGGTGATAAGCTCATCAAAGCTCAAATATGGGACACCGCCGGACAAGAAAGGTAACCCCGACTTATTATTTTTAATTAATCCTTCATCTTCTTTTATTCAGTTGGGCTTCTTTTTAATTCATATTTTGTATTTCTGGATTCAACAATCAAAATGAACTCCAATACACGGCTTCTTTTCACTTTTAGTCCACGCCAAAAATTATTTATATTTGGTAGCCCTTAAGTGTAAAAAATTTATATATAACATACAAAATACATATATATATATATATATATATATATATATCTTTTTCGGCTATTATTTTGAGAGCGGTTATACAATGTCATTTTCTTTACAAATATTATCTTCACAAGTATTAATATAATTTTTAGACCCTTTTATGAGAGTTTCTATTGGCCACCAGTGGCGGAGCTAGCCTATTAGGTGGGGTTCGGCCAAACTCAATCACTTTTGGTTAAATATTGTATTTGTATTAGAAAATTTATTAAATAAAGATAAATATTTAATTGTAAACCCATTAACTAAGACGAGCTATGAGTTCCGTAACCAATTCTGAACTCATAAACTTCAAATCCTTGCTCGACCTCTATTGGCTAGTGTTTAGTGACGTGGCTTCTTTAATTTGCTTAATCTCAAGTTCAACGTATATAAGTAGGTCATTACAAGAATATCTGAACACCTTTTATAGTATTACCAAAACATTTATGGATGAAAAGTTTGGTCTTGTTCTAAGTGTACCATAAAATACCTGCAAAAAGGAAAATCAGAGAAAACAGTTGGTAATTGCAAGAGAGTTTTCCTAATTGATGACGGCGATAAATGAAGGATATTCTCTCAACATCAGTCCAAATTAACCGCCCAATTAATGTGTTAACCTTATCTTCACGCCTCTTAAGTCTATAAGTATCGATACCAGCTCACCACTTTGTTGACATGATCGATAAATTTGACTAAAGTATACATTGAAAATTTAATTAATAAAAATCCAGTCGCATACGATTTTTTTTTCTTTTGATGGAAAAGAAAGATATTGCTGTACATTATCCGTTAGGTCAATGTCGCGTTTGAATAATTGTTTCAATATATTTCCATTATTAAGTGGCAAGGAGCAATTATAACAAAGGCACATGATAATGTTATCAATGCATTGTAAATTATTAAAACAACTCTTAGCGTATTAGAAGTACATAATATTTAATATGATTCTCAAAGTTTCAATGTTTAAAGGTGTAAACGTTTCATCCCAAAAATAT
This sequence comes from Nicotiana attenuata, assembly GCF_001879085.1. Lineage (NCBI taxonomy): Eukaryota > Viridiplantae > Streptophyta > Magnoliopsida > Solanales > Solanaceae > Nicotiana > Nicotiana attenuata. The sequence continues at coordinate 140,767 of NW_017672736.1, read as the reverse complement.
CCAATACTACTCGAATCAAAAGTTGTAGATGGATTTTAATTTCTTTTCCTTTTAGAGACCTTTAGGCCTCATTTGCTTGCACTTAATGGAGGTCTGAATCTTAATTATTCATATCTCAGACATTAAATGTGTTTGTTTTTAAAGTCTGAATCTTAATCATTAATTGTGTTTGTTTTTTTATTTCACAACCACTTAATGGGTTTGAATAGGTCTGTCTGATTAAGATCTATAACAGAGACTTAATTTCATTAAGATGATATCACATATTTATTATTAACTGCCGCCACTGCCTACCATTATCAACTACCACCATGCCACCACCACCACCATACTCAACCACCACCACCATACCACCACCACCACCATACTCAACCACCACCACCACCACGCCACCATCATCCTCAGTCATAGCCGCCACCATTATCGACCATCACCACCTACTATCCCACCACTCCGACCATCATCATTCTCACCCACATTCAACACTCATCCACCTAATCTACCACAACTAACCACCCCATCACCATCAACAATCACACCTGGCACTGCCCATCATTATAACCTACCACCACCCACCCACCACCTTCCTCAGTCACAACTACTACCACCACCCGCCATTATTAAATATAACCATCCACCACCACCATCCTCAATCATAATCGCCACCACTACCAATCACTACTAGCTACTAGCATGAACCACCACCATCAACCAAAACTACCACCAACCACTGCCTCTAGTCGACATTCACCCGTTAGTCATCACCACCAACAACTATCATATTTTAAAAAACTATATATTTTATTGATAGAATATTACATTAGTTAGTATTTCATTTCAATTTTATGTTTATTAATTTTGAAATAAAGATAAAGTTTATACATTCAGATGTTAAAAATCAAACACTCTTAATTATTTATATTCGGATCTTAATACACATCTTAATATATTCAAATATGTATTCAGATTCAGATGTCTTAATCTTGATACACATCTTGGTATTCAGATGTGTATTTCGATTCAGACGTCTTAATCTTAAAAAAACAAATGAGGCCTTAGTCATTTTAGATCCATAAATATACTCGATAAATTGCGTTTATTCAAAATAGATAAAAAGAGAGCGTAATTTCTATATGGAAGTGCGTAAATGATCAAAGTTTTGCGGAATATTGTGGGTTAACTAGCACACAATCACACACAAAGCAAATAGAGAAGAAAAATCAACACAAGGATTTAATGAGGTTCGGCTAAGCCTAATCCTCGGGGCAAAAGCAGAGAGAGTTTTCCACTATGAATGAGAAGAAAAGCACAACACAATCTCTAGGATCTCCAACTACAACCCCTATATATAGATCCTAAAAGGTCCCAAACATATAAGAGAAAGGTTTCCCAATATGAGAAGGACTATAGGTTTTTCTTTCCCAAATCTATTAGGACAATGGGTTTTGCTAAACCTAGAGGGATTATGGGTTTCCTAAAATACAAGGAAATAATTCAAGTCACAAATAACAAATCTTCCCCTTGGCTTGAGTTCTCTTCATCAACAGGAACAACGTCTCTCTACCTTGCCCTCAGCCCTCGCAAGGGCTCTATCTATTGGCGCACACATCAACCAAGTCTAAGCAACGCCTAAACTTGTTAAGAGACTCAATCTCTTTAGCCATAACACTAATTCGTCGATTTGGTTCTGTACTCTGAATAGCTTCTGAGTAGCTATAACACTCAAATGCATCAACGGTCTCTACAACAGCCAAAGCAAATCCCACTGGATTCGTATATCCAAGAAGATTCCCATCAACTACGTTTGCAAACCTTTGAGGTCAGTTGATCACCTTCTTCTCTCTGCCTGTTGCAATGCTATATGGTTGTTGTTACGCAGATGCATCAACATTATCATTTTGACCAATATTTTGCACCTCCTCCACTTCCTCTACTTTAGAACTACTGGGCTGAGCTAGTGGAGATTAATTTCTAGCTCTAGAGCGAATTGTTAGGTGTTGTCCTATTTTCTTACCATAATTGGTTCTCCTATCTCATGAAGGAAAGGACAACATATTTACCATAATTGGGTTTTTCTTTTCGAGAAGGAAATTAAAATATAACACAAGGCTCTAAAAAAGTTGCCAATTCCTAGGTTCCAATTTATATGACCTAATTTAACTGGGCACGAAGTTTAAGGAAAAAATAAACTATAAAAATTTATTGTCTTAAATATTTATAACATTTTTATGGTTATAAGACTTTTGAAACTTGTGATTTTTATAAACATGTCAAATATTTGTATGGCTATAGAAACTTGAATTAAGGGCGAAATGAAAAGTTCAAATTAAATTATTTTCAAATTTAGAAAGATGTCATTTTTTTGGAATGAACTAATAAGCAGATAGCGTCATTCTTTTTGAAACGGAGGGAGTATTAACATCCAACATAAATATTGTTTTTCCTTCCAGGTTTAGAGCCATAACAAGTTCATATTATCGTGGAGCACTTGGTGCCTTGCTTGTGTACGACATAACAAGAAGAGCAACATTTGAAAATTTAAGAAAATGGCTATACGAGCTTAGGGAATATGGCAGTTCTGACATGGTAATTGTTCTAGTTGGAAATAAATCTGATTTGGCCAATTCTGCAAGAGAAGTTAATGTTGAAGATGGGCAAAGCCTTGCACAATTAGAAGGATTATCTTTTTTGGAAACATCAGCAAAGGACAATCTAAATGTAGAAGAAGCATTTCTTCAAATGATTAAAAAAATTCATGAAATTATGAGCCAGAAAAGCTTGGAAGCTAAGATGAATGAAGCAACTACACCAAAATCTCTTCAAGGAAAAAAAGAAATTATTAACATGATGGATGATGAAGTAACAGCCACTAAACAAACTTCTACTTGTTGTTTATACTGAATTCTAATTAATTGTAATTTCTTTGACATTTATAGTTGGAGAAAAAAGGATCACACTTTACTTTTTGGTTGTTGCTTCTTTCTTTCTGTTATGAAATTGTATTGGGGAAAATTTGTATTCATATATACATGATGACGTGTCCTGACACGTGGAATGGATAGTGAGTTGTGATTTGCCACGGTTCAAGAGTTACAAACAGGTACGGGTAGAAAGAGGCACGAGACAAGAGGCTCAGCGCCCCGTTCCTGTTTAAGCTTATTTACATACGAGCAATGAGAAGAATGAACCTGGCTAAAGAAAAAGATGCAAATACGGCATTTAAAGGGTATTAAATGCTGGAGCCGTTAAGGAATATATATATATTCAATGTAATGATTATGTAACGTAACATTTAATGTCATTAATCACTCATAATAGCCTCATTATGACTTAGGCATAACGTGCATTCCCAAAGATTCCCAAAGGGACCTATAAAAGGAGAAATATGTAATCACTAGAGGGACAAGTGACTATTGAAATATACTCTGATTTACCAGCTTTCATACTTGGCTATTCTAAAATTTCTTTCTTTATTTACTTTTTCGATTATCACTAATCCGATTCTTCTAATTTCTAGCTTTAACTAAAAATCTATTTTTTGGTTAAACAAATTGGTTCCGTTGCCGGGGATCTGATAATCAATCATACCTCAACCTGATTTGCTTGATTACATCAATCATGTCAAACAACAATGACAACACTCAAGGAAACCCAGAAATTCAAACAATCCAACAACTTCAGGGAGACTCTCCACGAGGCTCTCCACAAGGCTCTCCACGAGGTTCCCCACGACAGTCTCGTGAAGGCACTCCTGATGGATCTCACACAGATGGACAGGCTCAACTCGAAAATGTTGAAACCATGAATGAGGCTTTGCAAAAACTTATTGCCTCTCAAGTCAATAAAGCTCTTCAGGCTTTTGTTAGCCAATTACCTGTTGCTCCGCCCACATCTACTCCAAACAACAACACTTTGGAGAATCCTCTTTCAGGATTGGTTAATTCAGGCAGCGGTGGAACCCCTAGTGAAACACAAGAGAGAGACCCAGGTAATCCAGTTAATTCTGATTTACAAACTCTGGTACTAACCTTGCATAAACAGCTTAAGGAGCAAAATGATCGCATAGAACAAATACCTGGAGTACCGACCGTGATCAAGGGAGTAGATATAGATAAATATTTCCAACAACCATGGAAGCCAAGTGCTGCCCCCCTCCCAATTCCAAAGAAGTTTAAGATGGCTGATATTCCAAAGTACGATGGAACATCAGATCCACGAGATCACGTCACTGCATTTACAACAGGTGTCAAGGGCAATGATTTGACTAAGCAAGAGATTGAATCAGTCTTGGTCAAGAAATTCGGTGGAACACTCACTAAAGGGGCCTTTACATGGTATTCTCTTTTACCTGAAAACTCTATAAATTCGTTTGCTGAGCTTGCAGATTTATTTATTAAAGCACACTCGGGAGCTCAAAAAGTTGAAAAAAGAATGGAAGACATCTTCAAAATCAAGCAAGGAGATTCAGAGTTGCTTAGAGAATTCGTAGATAGATTTCAATGGGAAAGAATGACGCTGCCACGAGTACCTGACAATTGGGCAGCCATAGCCTTCGCTAGTAATTTGAATGAAAAGAGTTCAGAAGCCACAAGGAGACTCAAAGAAAGCCTTCGAGAATTCCCAGCAACAACGTGGAATGATGTCTACAACAGATACAGTACAAAGATGAGGATTGAAGAAGTCGTGCATAATTGATTCTGTAAGTTCCCTTAATTGCTGAATGATTGATCTCTTTACTTTATTCTGTTTACGCCCTGACTACTATATATACTCTCCTCTATTCTCACTTTTGGACAACGAACAT
>NW_017672736.1:123771-135951 GCF_001879085.1 Nicotiana attenuata | reverse complement strand
GAAATACTGTAGCGAGTAAGATTCTCCACACAATTGGACCAATTTGACCCAAACATACATCGAAAAAACAACAAAAATCTAGAATGACCGGGTCAATGGCCGGTTTAAACCCTAGAGTAAAGGGGTATGTGTAAACAAAGGAGAATCCTATTAAGTAAGATGTGATCCTTTGATTTGAGTTAGGTATGATAATTGGGAAATCGTCACTCCAATGACAGTCCTTACGAACTATGGGAGCTAAAACTTCTGTGATTTGAGTAGGAAAGGGATCGGCATGATCTAAGGAAACAACTTGAGTTCTAAGAGACTCTCTATCATGATGAAAGGAAATTTCAGAGGGGATTATTTCCTCAACCAAAGGCTCACGAAGTGGCTCAGAAGATTCTTTATTACGAGAAGAACTCCTCTGAGAATGTGAACCCCTAGTCCCAAAAGAGGGACCAGAGCTAGAAGAAAGAGTTGACGTACTACCACGAATAGATCCAAGGCTACGGAGTCTACCGCCTCTTCTGTGTCTAATCGGAGCATTGGGAAGCTATCCAGAATGGGGGTTCTCTTAGGGTTAGGATTTGATGAAGCCATGGTAGGGAGGGCTGAAGTGGAGCAGAAAATAATAAGGAGATTTCGAAAGATTAGAGTGTTTAATACGCTTTATGTGAAACAAGACAAGAAGAGAAGTTATATTTATACTAATGGATAACTAGCAAAGAGAAAAAGTACGATGATGGAAGAACCATAATAATGATAACTGATACTTCGTGAAAAGTGAAGCCGAAAAGAAAGCCTAAAAAAGTGCTGCAAAATAGTACGACCAATAAGAGAATGACACGTGTCTAGTGCATTAAAAGGAAGTGACAATTGAAGCGTCAACTCTGTCAGAGCATTAATGGTGACAAAAATTCTCCTTTAATGAATTCCACTTCCCAAATATTCGAACTGATGAATAAATGGAAAGTGCGGGGACTATCTGTATTGGGGAAAATTTGTATTCATATATACAAGATGACGTGTCCTGACACGTGGAATGGATAATGAGTTGTGATTTGCCACGGTTCAAGAGTTACAAACAGGTACGGGTAGAAAGAGGCACGAGACGAGAGGCTCAGCGCCCCGTTCCTGTTTAAGCTTATTTACATACGAGCAATGAGAAGAATGAACATGGCTAAAGAAAAAGATGCAAATACGGCATTTAAAGGGTATTAAATGCTGGAGCCGTTAAGGAATATATATATTCAATGTAATGATTATGTAACGTAGCATTTAATGTCATTAATCACTCATAATAGCCTCATTATGACTTAGGCATAACGTGCACTCCCAAAGATTCCCAAAGGGACCTATAAAAGGACTTTCATACTTGGCTATTCTAAAATTTCTTTCTTTATTTACTTTTTCGATTATCACTAACCCGATTCTTCTAGTTTCTAGCTTTGACTAAAAATCTATTTTTTGGTTAAACAGAAATCTCTTTTGCTCTTTTGTGAACTTAATCCACGGCAGTATCCTATTTTGAAAAGTAGTGTTGTTTTGTTATAAGAAAAGTATTTTTCCTTTTGACAGTAGATTTATATATACACTAATCTAATGTAAATATTGTGCGCGAGTAAGTTTCTAAATTTTGCCAGCTAAATATGGTACATATGACAATTTCTCTAGAGTAACGAAGAAATGATTACAATTAAAGTTGACTTTATTAGTTTATAAAGTTCTGCTGATGTTTTAACTATTTTTTCTTTAACATAGTTTTATTTCTCATTGCAGTAACATCTGAAAGCATGGGACATAGGGTTTTAGGCATTATGTCTGGACAACGGCATTAGTTATTTTTCATCTATATGGTATTCCTTTTATACCTAATATTTGGTACCGAATATATTAGAAAAACAAACTTGAGAAAACACAGTTACTAACAAAGAGACAAAACTAAAACTTCACATGTTTTTTGTAATAGCATGCACGATCAGGGGCGGATGCACAAAGGTGGAAGCGGTGTCATCTGACACCACTTTACCGGAAAAATATTAAATGTTTATATTAATATTCTGTAAAAATGAAGCAATATATAATAATAACACCGCTAATTCCTAGTAAAGATTACTTCTTAGTCTATTGGTCAAGCTCATGTTTGGGCTTGTAAAGGTGGCTGATTCAATGCTGGACCGAGATATTATATAGTTTGAACATCTTTGAGCGAGCTTTTTTGTTAAAAAATTAAGGCTAAAGGGAATTGAACCTATACTTCCCTTAATAATATACATTTTAATCATTGGCCAAGGCTTCCAACTTGTGGGAAAATGACTTTTTACTTATTTATTTGTTATTATTTATATAAATACGACACCGTTTACAAAAAGTTATGCGTACAAGAATATCATGAAAGTATTGATAAAATCACCAAATTATGTACGAAGACAAAAAAAAATATATATATATATATATATATATATATATATATTTATTTATATTTATATAGGATAAATAGCAGAATCGTGTATTTGATCAGTTGAACAAGACAAGATTGTATGGGTCAAAATTAGACCAGAGAAATTCGGCACGCGAAGACATAAAGCCAAGGTCGGACAGGTCAAGGTCGAACCTTCATCAATAAAGCCAAGGTCGGACAGACCAAGGTCGGGCCGTCATCAATAAATCCAAGGCCGGACCGTCATCAAGAAGGTCGTGGTCGGATAGGCCGAGGTCGGACAGGCCGAGGACGGACAGTCATGAAACTGCTAGTTTGCTTTAGAATACTCAAAAGGAATATTCTACCGAATATTCTCTCTAAATTGTACCTTTTGTAAGGATTTTCTATGGATACCCCCCTTATAAATAGGAGGGGAGGACTTCCCATTGAGGGGGCTCTNCAAACGAATGTGGATTCAAGACCTGATACCATTCAAGAACCGGAGAAGAACGAGAACATCAAAACAACGATAGAAGAGCTAGAGGCCGTGGTGTTATTTATACATTGGCCCGAGAGAAAAGTGTACATAGGAGCTAATCTTAGCCCGGAGGTAAAACGTAAATTGATTGAATTTTTAAAAGCTAATGCAGATTGTTTTGCTTGGTCCCATTCTGACATGACAGGGATACCACCGGAAGTCATGACCCATAAACTGAATGAAGATCCATCATATCCTCTAGTCAAGCAAAAGAAAAGAAAGCAAGGAACTTTCAAAAATAAGGTGATTCAAGAAGAAGTTCAAAAATTGCTAAAAATTGGTTCAATTCGAGAGGTAAAATATCCTAACTGGTTAGCTAATACTGTTGTGGTTCCTAAGAAGAACGGTAAGTGGCGAGTCTGTGTAGATTACACAGACCTTAATAAAGCATGTCCAAAAGATTCTTTTCCTTTACCGCACATAGATCAATTAACTAATGCTATTGCAGGGCATGAGCTATTAAGTTTTTTAGATGCATATTCAGGCTATAATCAAATCAAGATGGATTCAGGAGATGAAGAAAAAACCTCTTTTATAACAGACAGGGGGACTTACTGTTATAAGGTAATGCCCTTTGGTCTTAAGAATGCAGGTGCAACGTATCAGAGGTTAGTCACCCAAATGTTTCAAGAACATTTAGGTAAAACCATGGAGGTATATATAGATGATATGCTAGTTAAGACTCAACATTCAGAAGATCATATATCGCACTGTCTGATACGTTTAAAATTTTACGAAAATATAATATGAAGTTGAATCCAGAAAAATGTGCGTTTGGTGTGGCATCAGGTAAGTTTTTAGGTTTTCTTGTTTCTAACCGTGGTATTGAAGTGAATCCTGCACAGATTAAGGCCATTGAAGAAATCCCTGATATACTTTAAAACAAGAACGAGGTTCAAAGACTAACAGGAAGAATCGCAGCTTTGGGAAGGTTCATTTCTAAATCATCGGAAAAATGTTTCAAATTCTTCTCGGCTCTTAAGAAGCAGGATCATTTTGAATGGGATGAGGAGTGTCAACAAGCACTTAGGGATTTGAAAACATACTTGTCAAATCCACCTTTGCTAGCAAAACCAAAGGCTGGGGAGAAACTTTTCATCTACCTTGCTGTTTCAGAAGTTGCAGTAAGTGCAGTTTTGGTTCGAGAAGAGGAGGGTAAACAATCTCCTATCTATTATGTTAGTAAATCTTTGTTAGATGCAGAGACACGGTATCCACAATTGGAAAAACTAGCGCTTGCTCTAATCATGGCATCTAGGAAGTTAAGACCATATTTTCAATGCCATCCCATTGTTGTAGTGACTGCATACCCCCTACGTAATATATTGCATAAACATGAATTGTCAGGGAGGTTAGCTAAATGGGTCATAGAGCTAAGTGAATATGAAATCACATACCTACCTAGAACAACAATAAAATCCCAGATATTAGCTGATTTCGTGGCTGATTTTAGCCAAGGATGCAGCTAGAAGCAGAAAAAGAAGTGCAAATACTTAATGGGGCTAATCCAGGAACATGGACCTTATTTACTGATGGCTCATCTAACGTAAAAGGCGCAGGATTAGGAATTGTTTTAGTACCACCTACGGGTGAAACTATTAGGCAAGCTATTAAATGTCATTCCATAACTAACAATGAAGCGGAGTATGAAGCTGTGATTGCAGGTCTAGAATTGGCACGAGAACTTGGCATAAATCAAGTGGTGATCAAAAGTGATTCGCAACTCGTGGTTAATCAAATGCTGGGGACTTATACATCTAGGGAAGCAAGGATGCAACAGTACTTGGAAAAGGTACGGGAACTGATAATGCAATTCCAAACTTGGAACGTCACACAAATATCAAAGGATGAAAATGCTGAAGCAGATGCCTTAGCTAATCTCGCATCCGCAGCTGATGTGGCAAATGATGCAAACGCTTCAGTTATACATTTATTTCATTCAATTCTCGAACCTGATAAGAATGAGGTAAATTTTAATAATTTACCTTGGGATTGGAGAAACGAAATTGTTGCTTTTTTACAGTATGGTACCGTCCCTAATGACAAGAAACAAGCGCATGCACTTCGAAAAGGCTGCTCGTTACTATTTAAAATAGGGGAACCTTTATCATAAAATGTTCGGTGGTCCCTTAGCAAGATGCCTCGGACCTTCTCAAACGGAGTATGTAATGAGGGAAATACATGAGGGGCATTGCGAGAATCATGCAGGAGGAAGATCACTAGTGAGAACCTTGATTAGAGCAGGGTACTACTGGCCTAAAATGGAAGCAGAAGCGGAAAGTTTCGTGGCTAAATGTGATAAATGCCAGAGGTATGGTAACAATATGCACAGGCCAGCAGAATTATTACATCCAGTCATTGCGCCGTGGCCATTTATGAAATGGGGAATGGATATAGTAGGACCATTACCTCAAGCAAAAGGACAGGTAAAGTCACAGAGTTTTTTGAGAGTTGGCAAATTAAAAGTATCACATCTACACCTTATCACCCAGTGGGCAACGGGCAAGCAGAATCAACGAACAAAGTCATAATCAACAATTTGAAGAAACGTTTAGAGGAATCAAAGGGTAATTGGCCTGAAGTGTTACCCGGAGTGTTATGGGCATATCGCACGACAACAAAGACGAGCACAGGTGAAACTCCTTTCTCTTTAGTTTATGGAGCTGAAGCATTAATCCCAGTTGAAATAGGAGAACCAAGTACAAGATTCTCACAAGCAACACAAGAGGCTAATGATGAAGAGATGCGGGTCAATTTGGATTTACTGGAAGGCAAGAGAGAAGCTGCATTAATAAGAATGGCGGCACAAAAATAAGTGATCGAACGATATTACAACAGGAAAGCACGACTGAGGTACTTCAAAATTGGGGACTTCGTGCTTAAAAAGGTTTTTCAATCTACAAAGGCAGCCAACGTGGGTAAACTAAGTCCAACCTGGGAAGGACCCTGCAGAGTTCGAAATATTGCAGGAAAAGGAGCTTACGAGTTGGAATTAATGAACGGGAAGGTGCTTCCTTCACATTGGAATGCAGTTCATTTGAAGAGATACTACTCCTAAGGAAAAACCCACGGTCAGGTATCACCATGTTAAATTATATTTTTTGAATTGTTAAAATTTTACTAACGATTTTAGATGATCGGCAAAATGCTAACCCGTACTAAATGATGAGTCACGACCTGTAAGGCAAAATGGAATAAACTAAAATTCCTAGCCCAGGGTTACAATTATTCTGATAGAAGTATACACGGGTTAAGCAGTCTTCATCTATAATCGCACCCCCGAGTCCCGTATGTATTTCCTTTTCAGGAAAAGGACCAGGTGAAGGAAACTACTAAGTGCTCGAGGCTTCATACTTCAACACTCAAACACTTGGGAGACTACATAGTATATACAGTCACGTGTATCAAAAAGGCAAAGAAGATTTAGAAAATCAAGCCTAGAAGAATCAAGTACGGAGTGAAAGTTACGAAGTCATGGCATTCATCATACTATGCTTTCCCATGAGAACAATGGCATTCATCATAGTATTCTTTCCCATAAGAACAATGGAGTCATCTCTCAAACTCTTCCTAATGTTCTGGAGCTAAAAGGACTATGTACTAAAACGGGTTATAAGGAAAAACCCCGTATCTATTGTTCTTCTTTTGTATAAATCTGTTACAAGGAAAACAGTTGCGAGAAAGTTATAGATGTAATTCAAATACATGTAAAGTATNCGAATCAGCCTTCGGCCTCGTCCGAAACAACATTCGGCCTCGTCCGAATCAACCTTCGGCCTCGTCCGAATCGACCTTCGGCCTCGTCCGAATCAACTTTCGGCCTCGTCCGAATCAACATTCGGTCGTCCGAAACAATATTCGGCCTCATCCGAATCGACTTTATGGCCAAGGGCCTTCGCCAAAGAAGAAGAGTTCGACCTCAATCGAACAACGACGGGTCAATATTCCGACAAAATCGAAATAATACCCTCTAAGGCTATGGGCCTTCGCCGAAGAGAATTACGAAATCGTACCCTAAGGCCAAGTGCCGTACAAGAAAATATAAAGAAGGAAAGACCGGGACTCGCCATGCGGGAATCTACCTCGCACCAAAGTCGCAAAAAGCGAAAACATGGAAAAGTACAAGGCAAATAACAACGAAAAGTTCTTGTTTATACAAAGTCACTGCGCAAATAGTCGTAGATTACATACGACCCGGATCAATGGTCAAAAAAAAAGACAGCTATCTTTTCACTCGGCGTCACCATCGCCACTCTCTTCACCACCATCTTCAAGATATTCTCCCTCGGCATCGGCATCCTCAGCTGCAACCCATACTAGTCGACCTCCCCATCGGAATTTCTCGAACTACGATTAATGAGGTCCGCTCACCGAGCTCGACCAAGAGACGACCTCGATAAGCGGAGGGACTAACTGTATGGGTCAAAATTAGACCAGAGAAATTCGGCACGCGAAGACAAAAAGCCAAGGTCGGACAGGCCAAGGTCGGACCGTCATCAATAAAGCCAAGGTCGGACAGACCAAGGTCGGGCCGTCATCAATAAAGCCAAGGCCGGACCGTCATCAAGAAGGTCGTGGTCGGATAGGCCTAGGTCGGACAGGCCGAGGACGGACAGTCATGAAACTGCTAGTTTGCTTTAGAATACTCAAAAGGAATATTCTACCGAATATTCTCTCTAAATTGTACCTTTTGTAAGGATTTTCTATGGATACCCCCCTTATAAATAGGAGGGGAGGACTTCCCATTGAGGGCTCTCTCTCTCGGTCTCCCTCTCCCTCTTTCTAGAAAATATGTAAACGCATCTCTCAAAAGAGAGAAGAGGATCTGTGATCCAAAACCTTCATTAGATCCAAAAAGGGTCCAATGGTTCTTGTATTTTGTCTATCATTCATCTTTATCAAATGAAAGAAGATCCGACTAACTCAAGATCGGGTGAATCTTTTCCTTTATCTACATTTTATTGCCATTTAATGTTATTCAATGCATCTTTCTTTATGTTATTAAATCTGGCTATAATCACGCCCAATATTTATACTCGGCTATGTTTTTCTACTTATATTATTCGTCTTGGATCTAGAGTTAATTATCTTTAACTAGGATTTACCCCTTCATCTATTTGATTGATTTGCTTAAAAAGTGTTAAACAACTTTTGAGTCAAACAAAGATAAGGCCATATAAGAGATAAAAATAATAATTAAATAACTGATGAAACAGTTCTACTTATTTGATCAACTTTTTTCTTTTGAAGATCCAACAGATATATGAATGATAAAATCTCAAATACTGCTATCTGATTGGTTGAACGATGGGTCATATAGTATTAAAGTCTTTGGTTAGTTCTCAATACTTCTCATTAATCTCTAAAATATATAATAATGTCTCTTTCATGAATTAGACCCAGGATTGCTATTTATAACAGCAAGTAAAACTAAAAGAAAGCTATATAACTTCTCTAACAAATACCAAATATTTTATGATTAAACAACATGACCCCAACAAAATAAACATAATGAAGTTTGAGCAAGCTTAAGTAATGCATCCAATTCGTGTTTCTCATTTGATTTTGACGTGACTTTTATAAATGAGTTGAAAGTACATTTTCCATAAAATATATGCTAATCTAATTTATTTTTGGAAACAAATTAAAGAAACATTTATTATTTTAGGAAAGTAAGCAGAAATTTAGGAAAATTCACAATAAAGGGTAGGATGAATAATTTGTGAAATGATTAATTATATACAATTTAAAATTGGAACAAAGAACAAAATGAAATTCATTAAGAGGAGGAACATTGAGAAATTGAGCAAGAGAGCATTTGCAATATTTGTTCCCTAATTAATAAATACAAAAAATATTATCTCCAATTACTCATTCTAAAAATCTTCAAGTCCTCTTTTTGTAAAATATTGTCCCTGAGTTCGGACCGGGGAGAATTCGACTCACTCAGAAGAAGTGGTTACCAAACGGCTCGGACCATTGCACGCATTTCTCTCTCAGACTCAGTTCCTCTTAACTGAAATCAATCAAATTTCGCTGCATCATTTCGCTAACAATGCTTCAATTTTGTACATAGACACTGTTCTGATCTACACCGACAAGATAATACACAAATCTAGGGCCATGGCTCACTGGATCTCTTCGAAGCTCAAAGTCGCCGAAAATCTACTTCAACAGGTTCCTTTTTGTTCCATCTTTTATTTCATGAAAATTAATTGTATTTTTGTTAGAATCTTAGTGGAATTACCTTTGATATTTTTGTTTAATTTTACGAGTATTATTCAGTAGTGTATCTAATTGTTTCCCCCTAATATTTCATTCGAGTGGTTCAGATAGATCAGCAAGCAGCTGATTCACTCCGTAAGAGTGAGAAGCAACGATCTGATGACCTAGATCGCGAAATTTTAGCTAAAACCAATGAAAATAAGCCACTGATTAAGGACCAGCTCATGAAGAAAAGCCGCGAAACTGATGATTTAATCGTGAAATCCAGGACTGATCGAAATTCAACTTCTATTAGCCTGGATAAGAATAATAGCTTTGGTAGCAATAGTAATTATAAGCCTCAAAAGGAGGCAGTCTTGCCAATAGATTCGAGCCCTAAGTGGAGTACCAATGCTCTTACTGATACTGATTGGACTGAATTGCTAAGTGCACCTAGTTCAAATGCCACTGCTGGGGCGAGTAATGGTAGTAATGGAGTGGCTGGTATCCGTAGTGGTAAGAGTGATGGTAGAAAACAAAGGAGTTTGGGATCCGGGTCGAATTTGCTGGCTGTGGAAGGGAAAAGGAGCCAGAAACCTCAAAAGGTTGTTAAGAGTGTTAAAGGATCAAATAGTCAATCAGAGAATGAGGTAGACGGTAGCAGGTTAGAGAGAAGAGCTACCAATGCAGGCTATAGAATGCCGGTAACTTCAAGTGTTGATCTCAAAATTGATGGGGGGGAAGGTTTGGACAGAAGGGACCTTCATCGAAAAGGTGAGAATGTGGAGTCATTGCGTGGAAATAACGATGAACAAAATGAAGTGAAGAATGAGTATTCGGAGGATTTTAAGGGTGTAAAGAAGTCTCCGGTGAATAGTCGTTCGGGAGATAAGAGCCTTGGCATTGTGACGGGGTCTTCCACTCTTGATAAGGAGTTGGACATAAAGAATCAGCTGGATGACAATAAGAGGATTAGGCCAGCGAAGGCTATGGTTGACAGACCAAAAATGGACTCTCAGATTTCAACTTCTGTAAAGATGGGTTCTTCTTCACCTAGCAATGGAGAATCAGATTCTGAGACGGATTCAACATCTTCATCAGACTCGGAAACTGAACGTGAAAGAGAAGAAAGGAGAAGAAGAAGGCAGCAGATCCTGGCGGAGAAAGCAGCTGCGAAAGCAATGGAAGCTATAAAAGAACGTGAGAACATGGTTGCTAAATTGGAAGGGGAGAAACAGAGCTTAGAAAAAATACTTGAAGAGCGGGCCAAACAACAAGTTGAAGAGGTAAATACTTGATCTTTCTGTTTCCTGTTGTTATGTAGTTTACTTTCCTGGTATCTTGTGAAATCATTGTTTTATATCATAAAAGTCAGTTTGTTATCTCAGAGGAGAGCTTTTACCTCCACCAACCACATGACTGAGCAGTCCTAACTCAAGATGTAAAGACTTGGTGGCAGCAATCAGTTTTTTTTTTTTGGGGGGGGGGGGGGGGGTAAGTAATGGAAATAATCAAATTGTTGTTCTGGAGTTTAAGATAAAACGTGCATTTGGCACAGGAAACTCTTTCAGAAGAAGCATCAACCTCTATGATGTAGTTACATAATTTTGACTGGAAATTTGTCCATCTTTTATAGGCTTCTTTTTACTTGCTTCCGGAAGGATATAAAGGTCTCTGATGTTGAAGTAAGATTTGGACAATTTCATTCAAACTCCATAGGGATGTTACCTTGATAAGCTTAGACGCTTAGTTGCATTCTTGACTACTTCTACCTTCTGATTACGTTTACATTTTATATCAGATTAAAGTTCTGATCACTTCATTTTATATTGTGCATAGGTCTGATCATACCTTTTCCGTGGTCTCCTTAGAACTTGTTTGATAAACTTTTTGGTTATTCTTGTTCTTGTTAAAATAGAAGTTGGAAAAGTAGAACAATAAAGATATTATTTCCGTGCTGCTAATTCCCTTAATGGCTTAGCTTGTAAAGGTTTTCCAAAAGTTGCTCTTGTTTTTTTTCTTCTGGACTGGATTACATTTTGGTCCACCTGCGTTTTCAGTTTTCTCAGAGCACCCCGACTCTTAAAAAGGGAAAAAAAAAAGAGAGCTGGAGGAAAATTTCCTTCATTTTCTTGTAATGTGGCCTGCATGAACTAGAATCTGCAAACCAAAGGTATACATTGTTTCTCATTCGCCTTGCAATTGTAACAACTTGACAATGAAACTGTATCTGGTCTTTGATTAGTTAACGAACAGAGTCGTTTGGGGAAACGTCGGGAATGGGAGTACTGCCTCTTCTATACTAATCTTCTCTTTCCATGCATAAAATTGTACTTCTCCCTTGTCATTTCTACGTCCACCAACATTCTTCACTGTTAAAAAGTCAGAAATTCAGAGAGATTTATAGGGCATTTCAATGTTATGGCCAACTACCATGCTTATGACTACTTCTTTGTTATAGGCTTCTGAGTTACAGACGAAAATGATGGAAACAATGGAAGCTGTTGAGTTGGAGAAGCAGAAACATAATAGTACTAGAATGGAAACTCTTACACGATTAGCGAAGCTTGAGGTTTGCTTAATCATTCTGCTTTTACATATTTTATGTTCAATTGTTGGGAAAGCTGGCAAGGGATTTTGGATAGTTATTATGGTTAAAGTATTCCTCCATATAATCATAGCAGATTTTAATGCCTAGCTATTTGTTGCAGACTGTAAATGCTGAACTTGCAAGGTCTCTCGCCTCTGTTCAATGGAATCTTGAAGTAGAGGTATATGAAATATTGACCCTTGTTTCAGCAGAATTTGGAAATCCTATTGACTGTTGTACTTCACTTCCACGAGACGAAAACGTTACACACATTTTCTCTCGCACTTTTTGGGGGTTGATATCATTTGTGTGATGCGGTTTCATAAGTAAAGAATATTGATAACTCCTTATTAGCTGTTCCATTTTGCATCTCTCTACCTTGGTCCTGTGGAGTATCTATATTCTCTCTTTTATTTCTCTTTTTCCTTTTTTTTTGGGGGGGGG
>NW_017672736.1:81231-123751 GCF_001879085.1 Nicotiana attenuata | reverse complement strand
CCCCAAAAAAAAAAAATAGTAAAATAAAGGTTGTTGCCAATAAATGTGAATGAAGGAACAAATAAGTGAGTATATGTTGCTCTGAGCAAGTGAACCAAGACTTCATATGTTATTCGTACCATAATATCGTACCAAGCACTGTAAAGGAAATGATATATAGCTGGGCCGGTTTCCGTAGAAGAAGAAAGCAAAAGGCGTGGAAGTTCGCACCGTTAGCTCTCATGTGGATAGTTTGGGGGGAGAGAAATAGGAGAGCTTTTGAGGGGATTGAGTCTCCTTTTTCACATCTTAAGAATAGTCTTTTATCTTTGATCGCTTTTTTGTGCACTCATATAGCCCCTACCTGTATAGAAGATTGGGCGTCATTTGTAGAGAATCATGTTCTGATGTAAATTCTCAACTTTTTTGTATACTTCTTGTTTACACGAGTTTTCTCCCTTTTGATTAATACGATTTACCTTATCAAAAAAATAAATATCGTACTCCCCTATTTTATCTTTTTCTAAAAGGCCCCCGGGCCTGATGGTTTCTCTTTGGCCTTCTTCCAGCTCTGTTGGGACACCATTAAGGGGGAGTTGATGGAAGTCATTGAATACTTCCACGTGAATGGTGTTTTCGAGAGAAGTATCAACGCTTCTTTTATACCATTGTGCCTAAGAAAGAAGGTGCATCTTTTATCAGAGACTACAGACCTATTGGTCTCGTGGGGAGCATTTACAAGATTATTTCTAAAGTGCTATCCAATAGACTCAAGAAGGTTCTTGACGTGTCTGTTTCGTCCTCCCAGAATGCGTTTGTGGAAGGTAGGTAGATCCTGGAAGCTGCTTTGGTGGCAAATGAACTTGTAGACTTCAGAAGGAAAAATAGAGAACCCAACTTACTATGTAAGTTGGACCTTGAGAAGGCTTTCGACCGTGTCAATTGGGAGTTCCTGCATTTCATTATGTTGCGGATGGGGTTTGGGTAAGATGGAGGGGATGGATCAAGTTCTGCATTTCCTCGGTCAGATTCTCTGTCCTGGTTAATGGTAGCCCATGTGGTTTCTTTGGCAGCTCTGGGGGTCTCAGGCAAGGTAACCCTCTATTCCCCATGCTATTCATTCTAGTGATGGATGCTCTGAAATGATGGATCGTGCGGCTGGCGCAGGCTTCCTAATAGGATTTTCTGCTCCGATCGGGGCGCCCAGTGCCCGAAGAGTCTCTCATTTGCTTTTTGCGGATGATACCCTGATTTTCTGTTATGCCGACATGGATCAGTTGACCTACCTGAAGCAGGTCCTGCAGTGGTTTCAATAGTATCAGGACTCAAAATCAACCTCGGCAAGTGTGAGATTTTCCCGGTGGGTGAGGTTGCTAACATCATTGCTTTGTCTTATGTTCTCAAATGTAAGGTGGGCTCTCTTCCCACTACTTACCTGGGTCTCCCATTGGGTGCTTTGCATAAGGATACTACGGTTTGGAATCCAGTGATTGAAAGGGTTGAAAAAAGATTAGCAGGCTGGCAGAAACGGTACTTGTCAAAGGGCGGTAAGGAAGTGCTTATCAAAAACACCTTATCGAGTATGCCCACCTATTACTTGTCCCTGTTGTAAGCTCCTATGAGCATCACAGAAAAAACTGGAGCGGATTCAAAGGAATTTTCTTTGGGATGCGGCGGATGGAACTAGAAAGTTTCATCTAGTGAATTGGTAAACAGTCACTTCCCCAAAGAAGTGGGGTGGACTTGGAGTAAAAGATTTTAGGGTATTCAACAGAGCTTTGTTGGGGATGTGGCTGTGGAGATTCGGGGTAGAAGAGCATGCTCTATGGAGGGAGGTCATACTAGAAAAGTACGATTCCACGGGAGGAGGTTGGAGGACCAAGGCGATCACAACACCTTTTTGGTGTGGCATGTGGAGGAGCATCATGAATAATTGGGAAGCCTTCAATGGTAACATCACCTACAGGGTGGGAGATGGAAGGAGAATCAGCTTTTGGAATCATAGGTGGTGTGGAGAGGATACTCTGAGGGTCTCTTTTCCCCACGTTTCAAACCAGAAGGAATTGATGGTTCAACAGATAAGCAAGGAGCATGAAGGGGGGGCGGGGGGTGGTAGTATGGGACCTCTCGTTTAGAAGGAACATGCAAGATTGGGAGATTGCGGAGCTCCAAGATTTGTTGGCACTGCTATATGGGCAAGACAGGCCCTAGCATCTTGTGATTCTTGGAGATGGGGGTTGCATGGCGATGGTTTGTTCACCGTAAAGTCCTTTTACCAAAGTATGTTAGTGAGAGAAGAGGTTACTTTTCCATACTCCTCGATCTGGATTCCTAAGGCGCCCACGAAGGTGTGCTTTTTTGCATGGCTAGCGGCGAGGGGAGTGATCTTGACGGCGGAAAATCTGCGAAAGAGAGGAATTACACTTGTTAGTTGGTGCTACATGTGTAAAAGCTCAGGGGAAGAAGTTAATCATCTTTTGATGCATTGCCCTGTGTCCTCGGGTTTGTGGAGGGCAATCCTGAATCTTTTTGGTGTTCAATGGGTGATGCCAAGCACTGTAAAGGAAATGTTATATAGCTGGGCCGGTTTCCATAGAAGAAGAAAGCAAAAGGCGTGGAAGTTCGCACCGTTAGCTCTCATGTGGATAATTTTGGGGGAGAAAAATAGGAGAGCTTGAGGGGATTGAGTCTCCTTTTTCATATCTTAATAATAGTCTTTTATCTTTGATCGCTTTTTGATGCACTCATATAGCCCCTACTTGTATAGAAGATTGGGCGTCATTTGTAGAGAATCATGTTCTGATGTAAATTCTCTACTTTTTGGTATACTTCTTTTTTTTTTTTTTTGAAACTGTACTTTTTGGTATACTTCTTGTATACGGGAGTTTTCTCCCTTTTGATTAATACAATTTACCTTATCAAAAAAATTATCGTACTCCCCTATTTTATCTTTTTCTAAAAGAATAAAGCAGCTTGAAGAAAGTATTACTAAATTGAACTTTAGTATGAATCAATTACTTTTTCAACTTCAGATATTACTATTTCTGATTGTATCTGCTTGAGTATCAACACTTTGGAAAACTGTAAAGGAAGCATGTTATTAACTAGTGTTTGATATTTATGTTTCAGATTAATCAGGTTGCTGAACTACGCCAACAAGTTGAGTCAAAAGAAGCGGCTCATGAAGGTATGCTTTTGGATCTTGACTGAATCAAGAGTTGTTACCTTGTCGCACTTTTTATTAAAACTAGTCAGGAAAAGGTGATAACCATACTTGTGTTTCGGATGTGCGTTTGTAAACTGAACAGATCTGTGGTATGTGTGATAATATGAATTTCAGACAACTTATGTTAAAGTTTTCAATGTACAGTGACATCATTATGTGGCATACCCTGCTTGAGACATTAACGTAGTAAAAATTGCATGGCAATATATGTGGCTGGTTGATTTAATGATTCATAGGACAGGAAGGCCAGTTTTCTTGTCAGCTTGTGTAGGATCACATCTTGTTCTTGAATAAGATCCATTGGTTGAAACAATAAAAGCACAAAAGATTGAGATTGACAAATAGTCCGTAGAAATGATTTTTTTTTTTTTTTTTTTTTTTTTTTTGTCTCTTCACAACAAATATATCAATGAAACTTTTTACTGATCTTCTTGTCTTGCAGAATTGAGAAGGGAGATATCTAGGACACAGAGAAGTGGTGAAAAAGTAAGCAACGCCGGCTTCTCTTTGTCTTTAAGCAGATTTATCTCTAGATAACTAAATTTTCCTTTTCCCTATCTTCTAACTTTTTTCTTTTCAATGAAAATTACTTGTAGTTAGTGGCTTCAAAAGGGGTTGAAGTGGAGAGAGAGATACTTGAAGCAGAGCACTCCTGTTTAACAGATAAATTGGGGTTGTTGCAGGAAAAGGTGACCCAACTTTTTGCACCATCCGAATTTACTTCTCTGCTGGATCTTTTTGAACTAATATAGGACCAGGATAGCATAATACCTTTGGAAACATTGGATATGAGTGGACCGTGTATTCACTGTATTCCATCTTTATTTAAAGCACTTCTGCTAGAACATTTAAATGTCAGAAAATATGTCTACTTTGTGAATACTTGATCGTTATTGCTGCCATATTAACCATTGTGTTTGTAATTAGTATGTAAATGTTTTATGTCATTCTACAGCTATGAGAAAAAGACCATTTTCTTCTGTAGAGTACTTGTCTTGCATATGGTGGATCCTGCATAACTAATACTTTAGAGACTGCAAGCATGAAATTGAAACACTGTTTTAGTATGTCGGAGATGCTATTGGACATTATTTTAAGAAATTGATGTAAGAGTGTAAAAGTATGATTGAGTTGTATGCAAGATCGAAAATAGAATGGCTATTGCTTTGCTTTCTTTATGATGTTAAACTCATCTAATTCGGTGGATGTGACCGCTGGATCTCAGGCAAAGACACTGGAAAGAAGCATTGAGACAACACAGCATGAACTGGAAAACCCAACTGCAGTGGAAATTGAGCTCAAGCGGAGGCTTGGTCAATTGACCGATCATCTGATTCAAAAACAATCTCAGGTTCCTCCTCTTAATTAACTGTGACTCGAATATGGAATTTTATTGGGAAGAAGTCTTGCTCTCAATCCTTTAAATGTTCGAGCTGTCTAATACTTCTTATATTTGCTTGTTAAAAAAACAATGAATCTGTTCTATATTCAATATGCCGAAATGCAAATATATACTGCAGTTTATCTTAGCCACTGACCTACATGTCCAATTGAACTATGAGCTAAAAGTCTTTTGACTTTTGTTTAGGCCATGGCGGCTAGTGCTCCTAAGACCATAAAAGCGATGTTGCAGAAGAAGAATTGTTGCAATGCAGCTCATAAGGGCTGTTGTATAGTTAATCTGGAATTCTTAAATATGTGAAGAACAGCAGTGTTTTCAGATGAACTATCTTTTAGTCCTGTAAATGCTCACGAACATGCTAACTTCCAATAGGGAGTCATTACCTGGTTTCTGCAGATGATAGTACATGGATAATAGACAGAGTTTCTGAAGTTTGCTTGTTACTGTAGGTTGAGGCGCTGTCTTCTGAGAAGGCCACAATGACGTTTAAAATTGAGGTACGTTTATATCCTTAAATAAGATATTTCCATTTCAATTGTAATAGCAGATAGTTCACAGAGTGCTCAATCCAATTTTTCATATAATATTTAGGCGGTTTCAAGGTCGCTAGAAGAAAACAAGTCTACGTTAACTGATTTTCCCAGTACCTCATCAATGGGTGATTTGGAGTCTGGGTTGTGGGAGCTCTCCAACTCAAAGTTGAGGCCTTTGTTTGAAGAAAGAATGCGATCTGGCCAGCAGCATTTGGGATCACTGATTCGGCAGTTAGACTCCATCTTCTGCGCCGGAATGGTGTTTCTCAGAAGAAATCCACCCGCAAAAATATTGTCTCTGGTTTACCTTGTATCCCTTCATCTTTGGGTCATATACATATTGATGTCTCATGCTCCTGTCTCTGAGGACACCACTGGTGCCGTTATTTCCTTGGA
Organism: Nicotiana attenuata; assembly: GCF_001879085.1. Lineage (NCBI taxonomy): Eukaryota > Viridiplantae > Streptophyta > Magnoliopsida > Solanales > Solanaceae > Nicotiana > Nicotiana attenuata. The sequence continues at coordinate 118,215 of NW_017672736.1, read as the reverse complement.
GAATATTAATAAAACGGGAGGCATGTGATATCATTTGTTGATGCGTTGAGTCATGCTCGTTGGACCCATCATTTTTGTTTTGAGGTCCTTTCAGTATCCCACCTCAGCCAAAAACACAGATGTATAGAAATGCACCAATTTGTTAAACAAACCTCAGATGATATAACATCTATGGATGATCCTCCTTGTATATCTAGGTCACAAGGAATGTATAAGTTTTAAAGGTCGATATGCATTTCATGGCAAATAGAAATTCATTGATCTAGATATGGTAATAAAGTGGAACAACTCTTACTCACTGTTAAGACCTCCAAGCTTATCCGCCCTATATATAACTCTCTCCCTCCTCCCCTCAGAGTTGCAAATATTGATGGAAAATACTTGCATCTGGTGTTCACAGTAAATGAAACTATTTAACCATAAGAGTTAAAAGTTAAAAGTGAAAACTTGTCACTTGACCATGGTTAAGTGTTAAAAAGTTTACATGAAAAACACATTTAGCAACACATTTCTTCAATGACACATATTTTAGGTCTATTGCGTGTATCAAATATTACTACTTACAACATGCCACTACAAAAGGCATAAGTAAGAAAAAGGTAGGATGGCGCCGAGAGGGGCAAAGTAAAAAAGTTCTAACAAGCATTAAACATATGAACTTTGAACTGCGGCTTTATTGTCAGTGAACACTAAGCAAGCTATGTACGAGTTTACTCGACTATGCGAATGCAATGATTGATCCAAATTACAATTGGGGAACAGAGCAAGAGAAGTTTGGAGACATTTAACTAACACAACCAAAGAGATCGTGTTTGATCAAAAGATTTACATTATTGAACAGAAATACACAATGAGGAAGAGGTTAAATAGGGAATTTGAGCAGCCAAAAGAGGACGTGGTAATAATTAAGTGAAACAGTTTTCCAGCATATGTGCATCGACCAGCTAGCAAACTTTTTGCACTGGTATGAAATCCTAGAAATTAAGCAGTCAACTCATCTTCTGTTCTGCTCTGCTTCCTTGCTGGCTTCTTCTATTCCTTGCAAACAACAAAATTTTCTTTAGAATTCCATAACAATGTCTTCGAAATAAATTTGAATCTTGCAAATAAACAAAATCACACATGCACATGCGCCAGAGGCTCTAAGTAAAACCAATTGTAGCTGCGTCGGTCATATTTGCAAGGTGCAACAAGCAAAAGTATAGTACAGGAGGAAGAATCCTTATGTACTCAACTTTCGTGAAAAATAGAAGGCAATAGGAAAACAAATGAAAGAAAAGCTGGAAACCATTATCGCCCACTGAAGGAAAAAAGACACTTTTCTAGAATGAGGAAGTCCTTCAAGGGGAAATAAGTCAGAAACAAGCCTGTAGGATAATTAAAATCTCATTATTCGTATATCTTCAGGAATCGTCGAGAATAGACAGAAAAAAGAAACACAAAACAAAGAGAAAGAGAATCACCATCAGAAAAGCAAGACTTTAAGCATGATGATTGCAAGATTTCCACTCATGACGAATACATGAAAGAATCTTGATCTAACCAATAAAAAAGGATAAACAAATACACGTCCAGTTAAGGTTTAACCTTGTGTACTACAGAACTTGAGATTTGAGTCCCAGCAAACGAGTAGTTATGACACACATACATTTACATATCAACAAAATGTTAAGAGTGTTAAGTTGACTTTCCAGAAAGCTGCTTTCCTAAACTGAAGAAAAGAACCACCTAAAGCCAACATATGTCATATGCATAAATAGAAAAAACTGGGAAGGACAAACATTTGAGCACAAGATTTAAGTTTTACCAGCTTAGCTCTTCTTGGGGAAGATTGCGACTGTACAAAGGAAACTCAAAAAGAAGTATGGCTTTGAACCATTGAGGAAGATTCCCATACACTCCAGGAGGCAGCAGAATGAGTGGGCTGAAACAGTAATTATATCAATTTTACCATTTTACATTGATAATCAGAGGAATAGTACTGAGAACTATAAACCGACCTAGTTTTTCTCTTATATGATCTATATGCAGCAACATTTCCAAACTTCTTATCACCTGATGCCTGTTTAGTTAGGCACGTAATAGCATAAGTTCATGTTTAGAGGCAAATGTAGTAAGACAAAGGAATGATTGTACCTCAAGCAAGGGTATGCCACTAACAAAAAGAAGCAGCAAGGTTACGAATACTGGTCCAACCACAACAAGCCATTTAGCACCCTCCAGCACCGGTGTGGAAGCCAGGAAAACTCCCCACCAAAGAAAAATCTGAACAACAGTATAAAATGTTTAGCTGGTTTAGTTAAAGATGAACCTGGAAAAATGTGAAAACTGAAACCAAGAAAACAAGCGAGGCATCACTAGCTCTATCAGGTTGAGCCTCACGGACATCAAAACTCACAATAACTTCTACAATCTCTTTCACCATAGAGGGGACAAGTCAAAGGACTTTTTTTAAATAAGAAGACAGTTCAAAGGACTAACCTCACCAAAATAGTTTGGATGACGTGAATACTTCCAAAGGCCAACAGTACACCACTTTCCTCTGTTTTCTGGGGAGTTTTTGAATGCCAACTTTTGTTGGTCAGCTGTAATCTCAACCAAAATCCCAATAGACCACATAATCCAACCAATGATGTCTTGAGCCTGAAGAGGAGGCTGCTTGTCGCTTGCATTAACAACTGTCACTGGTAAACTAACAGTCCATACCCAGATTGCCTGCAATAAAAAATATGTTGTCATTCACAAAAGCAAGATATCTCATTCTGCTGTTGCCTGCGAAAAATAAGTATTCATTCACCAGAGCGAGATATCTCTTTCTACTGAGAGCACAAAACCAAAATAGAGCAAGACAACTTACAAGATGATTGGATAAAAGAAAACAAAACCTGAAGTATCCAAAATATTGCCAGTTTTCCAAGATTGTCACGTTTGTCATCAAAACGTCTATCCTCCCCCCACTGTAATATCCTGATATGAAGTAGGGAAAAGACAAAGCTAATGTAAGTCTAATTTTTTTCTTTTTGTTTGAAAGGTACTATATAAACCATTCATAGATGTGAAAAGATGCTTAAAAATAAAGAAGTGAAGCATTGTAACTTGAAAATTCTTAAAGTAGAGTTATCTTCACTAGGAAGTCACAAACTTTCTCTTTCTATTCAAGATTTTCAACATCACATAATTATGGAAGCTTCAGACAAACTCAAACCAGTTACAGAATTTACATGCGTGCAATTCTCCATCGGAATCTTTTTAGTTCTTTTTTCTTTTGCAGGAATTTTCTCCATTATTGGTGAGCTGACCCTACATTTTCCCTTATACTTCGCCTTCCACACCCTAACCAGTTTTCTTTTAGCTTTCTCTAGTGTTCTCCTATATTTTCTTCTCTTCCTCCCCGGATTGTTTGTAGATCTCAAAATAGTAATTCAAGTTCAGACAGGACGGAAATAGATTGGCCATATTGTAGTAGTAGCTGAGAAAACATATTGGAAGATTTTTATAGAGGTAGTATAATAGAGTACTTATCAACAATAACAACATATCCAATGTGTTCCCACAAGATCAGGAGTGCTTATCATAGTGTTCTTTTGCATACTTATTCGAACAACTGATTAAGACAATTGCACCAAAGTTGGAAAATGTTATACACAACTAGAGTATTGAAAGGATCATATCACATAGAGATTTATAATTCTACGACATTGCGAGCAGTACAAGGAAAATCTGGAACAAAAGGACCAATATTAGCTTCTTATTTCTTTGTAAATGATGATAATAGTTGATCAAAATAAGGAAAAAATATAGACAAGTTTAATAGTAAATAGTATATACTGGCCTTACCTCATTAATAGAAATAGTCCCAACCGAAGGCCCCATATCACTACAAACAGAGACAAAATCACCTGAAAGACAGAATGACTAAACAGAATAAATCTTATGCAACAATATCCTGAGCACTTTCAATTACATATTCGAGCACAATGCAGATTTCAATAAACATGAATAGCACTAATACGTGCGAAACAAAACCAAAACAGCTCAAAAACTAAGTTTTCTGGTTCTGACTGGGAAGCTTTAAAGCTAATACTGTCCAATTTCAACGTATTAAGACTAAATGGTCCCATTTAAACATGGTTGTCCAAAGCTCCTGGTAACTGACTAACTGTGCATGGGGCCTAGGGGAGAGGAAAGGAGTTCGGGGAGGGGAAGTGTTTTTTTTTCTCTTAGGGGAAGGGAAGTAACTACTGCCAAAGCCCTGGGCTGGAAATAACACTTTAACAAAATAACCAAAACTGTTAAATTCGTGCAAATCACAAACTGATGCAAAACCTTACCTGTCGAAAGTACCATGAACCCTGTAGTACCAAGGTCAAAATAGCAAGTACAATGAAGTTTGTACTTCCTGTTGCAAAATGATTGACAGAAAGCTAGTTAAAAAGCATCCCCAGAAACCGGCACAATATAAGCATAAATAAATTTTAAGCCAAGGATTGGTAGTCATTACGGAGCTGCTGCATGGAAAATAATACCATGGTTATCGATGAATGGATGGTTAAGGTACATAAAGTAGACATGCCATGATACTCTATTACTGTAGGTATATCTAGAATTTATCCCCAATAATGATAACCTTGTCATGAATCTAAGGCCAAAATAGAATATCCCACTGTTTTAAGAGGAAACTTATGAAGTATAAGCTAACTCATGATCTAGATAACAGGAAAATCTACTCTGAATTAGTACAATCATCGCTAAAATAGAATCAGAAAGCTAATGCACTGCGTGTGCGTGTGTTTGTGTAATGAAGAGAATAAACAAGAAATTTTACACTGGTCTAAAGTTATAGTAGTATCATTGAAGCACTTGTCTGTTAGAATTGATTGACATCTCTTAGAAATTGTATCAGAAATTGAATCTGATAGAATTAAAGTTTAAGTAGGAAATGAACCTTTCATTGAATTTCAATAAGTCCTATTGAGAAAATTCAAAGAAACAAAAAGATAAGGTGATGAAGATATAATAATTCTTACCAGCAAAGTCAGTAACTTTATCAAACTTGAGGAGTGCTGTGATAACGAAAAATATAAACTGATAACCCAACTGCAAAACAATTAAGAAAATATCACATCATAATTCAAACCAGCAGAGAGCGCTCCTATAGAAACAAACAAGGAAGAAGAAGTGGTTACGGTAACAATGGCAGTGAGGCCCAAGAAATTGGAGTCCATTCCTCTCTCCTTTCCTCTTCCAACCTCAACCCCAATTACCTTTGCCTCAGCGCGAGTGTTATTGATTTCGTGTTGTTCAATGAAGTCATCACTGTCGTATAATTCCTTACCGCGTCACCACTTGGGCTGTGTGGTTAAGATTTGTTATGCTACTTTTAGGGTGTCCTGCTAAGAGGCTGTTTGGCTAATCTTATAAGCACTTTTTGACTTATCTACGCGTTTGGTAAAATTAAAAGTGCTTATAAATTAAGTGTTTATAAGCCAAAAGCCATAAGTTGGTCTCCCCCAACTTATCAAATTTCAGCTTATAAGCACTTTAGGTTTGACCAAAATATTTACTATCATATCCCTAAAATACTTCTTTTTAAAACAAAACCTCTTTATACCCAGTTCTTCAGCTGCTTATTATTAATTTCAGCACTTTTATCCAAACACGTAACTGCTTATTTTTTAAATCAGCTTCAGCACCTAAAAGTGCTTTTCAGTACCTAATGCTTATCAACTACTCTAAATCAGCTAACCCAAACGGGCTCTAAGCTTATAATCACTTTTTAGCTTATTTAAAAGTGCTTATAAGCTAAGTGCGCGCGGACCGCTTCAAAGAAAAAAGAGCGGAGAGAGATAATAAAAATATATGTATATTGCAGATTAAATTTATCGACCGCAATCAAAACAATTAAAACAAAAAACAAAAAGAAGAATTTGATCGGGTAGTCTCCATAACTCTTTTTGGCCAGCCACCAAATCTATTTATTCATGTGACTTTTCATTTTATCCCTTATATGCTATCTATATATTCAAAGCAAGAAACCCTTAATTAAATAGTGAAATTATATCAATGCCATTCTAACTTGCTTATAAGAATAAAAATTAAAAATTAACACCTATTGTTTAATGAACTTTCAAAGGTTACGATTAGCATGAGATTTTTAACATGGAATTTTCTTGTGTGATATGTTCACAACTATTCCATGTTCATGTTACTTTAACATACTCTGCACCATCATATGCCACTGACAAGACTGCTGCTTCCTCAAATAAAATATGAAAAGTAAATATAAAATATAGCGGTATTTGTTACCCCTTTTGGCTTAGGAAATTGGGGGGGGGGGGGGGGATGTGGAGAGGGGGTTGGTTAAAATCGCTTTCATGTTGTTGTTTAAGAATAGCTCAAGAAAAGAATATCTGTAAATCTTTTCTAACAGTTGCAATTTCAACAGGTTTTCTGGGTAGGTAAACATGAGAGACGGGAGAGGAGCGGAGTCACAAAGCTACCTGTTCTTGAAAATGCACTGGCTAGATTTAGTTGTACTTGGTTTCCACATAAATATACACAGTGAAATTAATTTGACAATACTACTTTAAGTATAAGTTAAATTAGCAAAGATTTTACATTTCCAAATTCAAGGAAGCGCAGAGTAATTTCTTGCCAAATTGCCTTCCTCTCCATGTTCTGTTCTGGCTCCCTCCTGGTCATATGCCACTCACAAGATTGTTGCTTCCTAAAATGAAATATTTTTTTGGCTTCATTGCCACTAATTCCTCCTCAACTACTATAAATTCTGTAAATGCCCCCATCTGCTTTATTTTATCAATAGTAAGATATTGAGTACTCCCATATACATCATAAAATATTCCAAGTCTTCGATACAAAATCTTCTATTTCCATCGCAGTTGTACTTGGTGTCATGGACAACTTAGAGTATCTCAACTCTAAGTTGTTTTTACAAAATATTATGATATTTTGGGCATAGGACAACTCTTTTCTTTTGGGAACTGGGTTTTACAATTTTGAAGAGTCGCCACCTAATGATTTAAGGTGCATTAGGACACCTACAAGGTTCACTTCTAAGTTTGTTTGATAACCAGAGATAGGGTAAGGGCTTGAAATTATCCTAAGGGGAAGGTGTTAGGCACCCCTCAGGATCTACTAGTGTGGTTCCCGGCCAGACAGTTTTTTTTGAATTTGTGCAATTTAGCAAATAGACAATTATAGGCTCAAATAGTAGGGGATTTAAGTTTAAACACATAAAAGTTCGAAAGAGCAATTATTAAAAGGCGGATTTTGAAAAGAAGTGGCAAATGAAAAGAAAAGGGGTCCTAGATTTATTTATAATATGGATCACATCAATGCAATACCCGGTAATCACTCCTCAAAAGAGGGGCTACACATGGTATTAGCGCACCGGTCATCATATCCATATCTACCATTCCCACCCCGTCGAGGTATTAAAGCGCGGATTGGTCTCGACCACTATTGCATGCTATTACTCGTCCCATTCCTATCAGTCCCGGAGGAACTTAGGACTACTATTCCTAAAGGGGAGGGATATTAGGCTGACTTTTAGGTTTCAAAAGGTGAAAAAGCTAAGGCGACATACAAAAACACATAGGACTGCACATAAAGGGGAAACATGTAAACAACTAAAAGGCTCATGTATACCTCCTCAAGCAAAGCACATAAATAGCATGACTTAAACACAGTCAGGGCCTGAATCTAAAGTACTAAGGCAAGGGGAGTTTTAATTGTTGAGGCAGACCAATTTATTACATAACTCATATAAGAAGTCAGAATCAGGCATGCCTGCTGGTTGTAGCAGTTACTAATTAACAAAGGCGGGTTCAGTTTTATTTTTTGTCACCTAAGGCTTGCCTAAGTGTTTGGGTGAGATCCTATAAACATGATATCTATTACTGATTCAGAATGTGGCAAAGCAGTAACAATTCTAAAATAAATGATTTGAGATCCTATAGACATGCTTTCTAAACAGTATTAATAAGAAGAGAGAGAATTGTTTTAAAAATTAGTTCAGAACAGTATGAGTTGAACTGATTTTAGACTAGACTGGTTTCAGATTCTATAAACATTGATATCTATTATTGCTAATTTTAATTCCTATAGACATGATATCTAGTTGAACGTGAAACGAAGCAGGCAGGATTTGCTTGAAATTCCTATAGGCATGATTTCTATGAAAAGGTACTGATTTTAATCTATTGGACATGATGCCGGATTATAACCAATTGGATCCTAAGAACATGGTGTCTAAGTGTGGTAATAAACATGCAGAATTTAAGACAAATCCTATAGGCATGTTATTTAAATGCAGAATTTAAAACAGGTCCTATAGACAGGTTCTCTAAATGCAGAGTTAAACATGCAGACTAAAAGAGGTCATATAGGCATGTTATCTAAATGCTGAATTAATCATGACAGAAAACAGGTCCTATAGGCATATTATCTAAATGCTGAATTAATCATACAGAAAACAGGTCCTATAGGCATGTTCTCTACCCTTCTAATAGTTAAGCATGCATAATTACCCAGCCCTTTCCACTAACCAACCCCAATGTTTATTACAACTTTATTACAGAACCAAATAATGAATTACATCAGAAAAGTGTAAAAGAAGGGGTTACAACCAGAGGAAGTCTGATTCTTGACTTCCTCTCTGAGTTATGGAATAAACCACCTCAAATGCCATTTGTTTCAAAGCCTTTCTCAGACTTGAGTGTGTCAAAGTTCCCTAAAGGTCTCAAGGGACCCCGAGCAGTGCTTACACCCAAGTTTGCATAACCAGATAGAGATGAGTGCAGTGTGGAAGGGCCAGCCCTTATGTGTCCAAGTTCAGAGGGAGCTCATGGGTCCCAAGGCAAGGCTCACACAAGAGCGGCAGAACCTAAGTTTAAGAGTATAATTGAAGTGCAAAAACAGAGATTTAAAACTGAATGGAGAATAGAGAGGGGTAAGGGGTTTGGGAATTCATTGCAGGGAGCATATGACCTTAGGAAGGGGCCTGGTTTGGGCATGCACAGCATAGATGGTGCCGGTATGCCCATAAACCAGTCAAAGAACACAACACATAGAGGGTATATGAAGCATATGACCCCAAGGAGGGTCAGGTTTGGGTCATGCACTGCAATGTCTAATGCTGACATGCCCTCAAACCAACCAGAGACTACAAACACATATGGGATATGTGGTTTGGGATTCATAAGGCATAATCACACAATCAAATGACTGACAGAATATTTATACACAAAGGAACACATTGATTTACAGCATGCCTTAGGAATGAAACTTGATTAAACACAAGCAGGAAACAGGCAAGAGTGAAGGCAATAGTAAAGAAAACAAGTTATTTTTGATGCTTGAAGATTAATTAGAACATACCAATAAAGAAGCAAAGTGTAGAAAGATAAAGCAAACAAAAGTCTACAGTCTAGCCTTGGCTTTCAGCCGGCTAGCCAAAGCAATGACACAAGTAGCAGTAGAGAAGAGAGAGTTTTAAGTGTAAGTGTGTGTTTTGAACTCAAGTTGTTCGTTCGTTCTGTTGAAAGAAAAGAAGGTAGGTATTTATAGTTTTAAAAACGAGTAAAAAAAAGGTAATCAATAAAGTCTTAACACAAACATGGAAATAATCACCATTAGAATCAATTAACCCAAGTGATTCCCTTTAGTTAAGGAATTATTATTTAACGGGTAGAAACATGTCTAATTAAGGGAAGAAAATCAGTTTGGAAATAGGCTGATTATTGCCATATAAGGGGGCAGTAAAAGCATGCAGTGAACAATCAAGTCTGAGTATATAATATTATTTTGTGAAAGAAATCAGCAAGGCAAAAACATCTCAGTAAAGGGAAGAGAATCAATTAATTTAAAACAGGCGAGTGAAATCAGGGCTCATATAAGAAAAGCTTTTGAAATCAGTCACAAGATCGAGATCAATCAAGGAAGGAATATGCTTCTGCACTTCAGTATCTAAATGGAGTGAATCAAAACATCAGTCATGCGAGGCCAAACACATTGGCAAAAGAAACAACATACAATAGTAGCAGAAATAAGCATATGATTCAGTAGATAGTCAAGGCTCACACATGTAGCCAAAGTGTAGAAGAGAGTTAGAACAAGTACAGATCTTGCAGTAACAAGTGGCGAAACCCCTTTGAGAGATTAGGGTTTCAACCATAGTCTAGTTGAAAGATAGTAAAAATCAGATAAGTCACCTAAGAAAGAGAGAGTCAGAAACAAAGAACTTTAGTCGAATCCAGTGCATACTCAAACAAACAGTTTCAGACCAAGAAGACCTAGGGTTTTCAATAGTAATCGATTTTAAAAGATGATAAACAAATAAATCAAACAAGTACACATCTAACAAACAGTTTCAGAACTCGAATGAGACCACAAAAGAAACTAGGGTTTTAACATGCTGAAGCAAATAGAAGAACAACATGAGCAAAACTTAGCAAAATCACAAACACGTTAAAATTAGAGATCTTTGAAAAGAAAAACATAAAGGAAAACCCTAATCGGAGAAGATGAAGGGTCGTTTTGAAAGAAAGTTGAAAATTTTTCGAGAAAACACTTAAAACACTCATAGCAAGTATAGATCTAAAGTATCTGAAAGAAATCGAAAGGTCTTAAAGGTTAGGGTTTCGAAAAACCCAGAAAAGGTGAGAAAGGCCTTGAAAGTTACCGATCTAACTAGAAGAGTCAAGGATCTGACTCGAACGGCCATGGCTGGCCGGAGAAAGGTCAGGGATGACCGGAGAAAAGCCATGAACAGTAGTCGAGCAAGGACTGGACCAGACTCCTTCGAGGTCTGGTCATGAAACCATAGAACCCAACACATAGGAGCCATGGAAGGCTGGTACAGGCCTCAAATGACCACGGAAGGTCATAGATTAGGCAGGTATTAGGGTGGGGTGAGAGGGCGACGGCTAGGGTTCATGAGAGTTTCAGAGAGAATTGAGAGAGAAGGGGGAATTCAAGGGCGGCGGTAGGTGAATAATGAAGTAGGATAAAGGGGTTGTTTGGGTTAAAAAAGGAAAGGGGTAACGGGAGCCTTTGATCTAAACGATCAACGGCTGGGATTAAAGAGGTTATGTGGGGAGTCCGGGTTTGGGTCGGTTCAATTTGAAATTGGGTCGGGGTAATTGGGTTAAAAAATGGAATTGGGCTGGGGAGATTGGGGGCTTGATTTGGGTTTTAATTGAAACCCAATTTGGGCTACAATTTAAATAGCCACTTTTCCCCTTTTTAAAATTATAAAAATAGTAAATTAATTTCTGGAAATAAATTAAAAGTACTAAAATGATTTATGACATATAATTAACCATTTAAAAATACTGGACTTAATTTCATGAACATAAACGCAATTAAATCCTAAAAGATCTGATATTGCAATTATACAATTTAGCCTTAAAAATACTAAATAATTTTGTATAAAATATGCAAAAATTCCCTTAGCTATAATTTAGCATAAATATAAAAGTTCAACAAGTGCATCACTAAAAATGATAATTTTAGAAATAATTTTATTGGGTTTTTATGGATAAAATAGGGAAATAAATTGATTTAAAAACCTTTAAAAATTAAGGAAAAACAATGAGACACTTGGACATACATTATATATGCATACATATGCTATTTTGAAGGTAAAAATACATAGGGAAAAATTGGGTATCAACAGCTGCCCCTCTTTACCCGGGAAGGATGAAAGAGTTGTCGGGTAAAGATATGATGGCCAATTTTGACCGAACGAAACGGTTTGAAGAAGATAGGTCGCGCCCTAGCTTCTGAGCTGCCTACATATCCCTGGTTTTGTAGGAATCAGGCCATATGTAGTTCCGGATCCGTCGGCGGAGTATGCCGATGGAGACTTTCCAAGAACGGACGCATATCCAGGACGGGGTGAGTGGGCGGCTTGTGAGAATGGTTAAGATATGATATGGCTGCGGGAACTGGAGCAGAACTGCTCCTGCCGGGATGGTTGTTGCTTGCCGGTGTACCTGCAATTAGAAAATAATACGAGCGTATACTGTGCATAAATTTAAACATGATGCAAATTCCCGTCGGACCATGAATGTTGTCTTCGGACGGTTAGGATGACGTCCTGGGCCATGAAGCGTACAATAAGGGATTCGCAGGCCATGAAATGATGCTCTCAGGCTATGAGGATGGTGCCTCCGAACCATGATGCCTTTGAATAATGATATGCAAAAGATTAAAAGGGGTCCTCAGGCCATGACATGGTGTTCTCGGGCTATGAAAATGGTGGCTCCGAACGATGACGCCTTTGGATAATTTGGCAATCTTTCAGCCCATGAGATGCAGTATGTGGCAATCTTTCAGCCCATAAGATGCAGTATGAGGCGATCTTTCAGCCCATGAGATGTAGTATGAGGCGATCTTTCAGCCATGCAGATATAGTATGAGGCGATCTTTCAGCCATGCAGATATAGTATGAGGCGATCTTTTAGCCATGCGGATGCAGTATGAGGCGATCTTTTAGCCATGCAGATGTAGTATGAGGCAATCTTTCAGCCATGCAGATGTAGTATGAGGCGATCTTTCAGCCATGCAGATGCAGTATGAGGCGATCTTTCAGCCATGCAGATGCAGTATGAGGGTAGAGCTTAACCTCGGAAGGCGGAATGGTAGCCTTATGCAATGCAAAATGCAGATGGAGACAGCGTTTAGTCTCGGAAGGCAGAATAGTAGCCTTATGCAATGCAAAAATGCAGATGGAGACAGCATTTAGTCTCGGAAGGCAGAATAGTAGCCTTATACAATGCAAAGAATGCAGATGGAGACAGCGTTTAGTCTCAGAAGGAAAAATAGTGGCCTTATGCAATGCAAAGAATGCGGATGGAGACAGCGTTTAGTCTCGGAAGGTAGAATAGTAGCCTTATACAAGAAATAAAATGGCCAATGGTAGTAGAGTTTTCTTAGCTGATAGCAGATTGCGACATTGTGATTGCTGGGACATTGTGACATACGGAATATCACTGGTGTGTGCGGATAGCAAATGTTGGTAAGTGCAACGGTTCTGAGAGTTGTATTCCTGAATAATGTTCGTCCCATGGGTGTATAATATGTTTGATGATTTCGCAATCCAAGTGCCCGCATCCAAAGAAAAATCGTGAGTTTTGTAAAGGGGGAGGTTAGTTCGTGTCCCCGCTGGCTTTGCTTGACCTGCTCGGCTCTGATATGGTGATACTGTATGTATCATTGGGGTAGCGTTGCTAAACAACGCAATTTCAGTAATATGCATGATTTTGTAAAAAAATATGACATGATAATAATAATTTTTAGATGAACCAATGACTGTGACGTGGTTCGGGACATTGCAACCTCCCTTGCTACGGAATTTTGAGGGTCCTCCTCAAAATTCTGCCCCAGTTTAATGGGTTGATGCTTCTGGCTGTTGCTTGCAACGATCGACTGAAATTACTTCAGATTTTGAGGGTCCTCCTCAAAATTCTGCCCCAGTTTCCAATTGCGGGGGAAATGAAAATTTTATTGAATTGTGACCGAACCCATAGGGCTGCCTACATAACCCCTCTTAAACGGGAATCAGGTCAGGTGTAGTTCAATTACATCATATAGGGAAAACATAAAAGATCACGCATAGTAACGTTTGACGGCATCTGAATTGATCGGCTTTGGCCAGACTTCTCCGTCCATTTCTGCAAGTATGAGGGCTCCTCTTGTCAGAACCCGGTGGACCATGTATGGGCCCTGCCAATTGGGAGAGAACTTCCCCTTGGCTTCATCTTGATGTGGAAAATTTTTCTTTAACACCAGCTGCCCCGATGTGAATTGTCTTGGTTTGACTCTCTTGTTGAAGGCTCTGGACATTCGATTCTGATAGAGCTGACCATGGCAGACTGCATTCATTCTCTTTCCGTCTATAAGGGCTAGTTGTTCATAACGACTTTTCACCCACTCTGTGTCGTCGAGCTCGGCTTCTTGTATGATCCTTAGGGAGGGAATTTCTACCTCAGCGGGAATGACAGCCTCTGTACCGTAAACCAGCATATAGGGGGTTGCCCCGGTTGATGTGCGGACTGTGGTGTGATATCCCAGTAGAGCAAATGATAAATTCTCGTGCCACTGTCTATGCTTCTCTATCATTTTCCTCAATATCTTCTTGATATTCTTGTTGGCGGCTTCTACAGCTCCATTCATCTAGGCCTGTAGGCCGTGTTCGCGTTTTCTTGACGTTTTCTGAATCTCCCAGGTTGACAATTTCGGTCTCGCCCAGGTTGGACTTAGGTCTGTTCTCAAAATTCTCAACTTCTTTGACAATCTCGTCAAGTATGTCATCTTCCTCTGAATCAATGTCCGTTTGTTGCGTTGTCTCATTGCATGTCACAGTCATTGGTTCATCAAGATAAGTAATAGTAATGTTGTATAAGTAAAGTACGGAGAAACTAATAGAAATAAATATTAATTCATTGGGAAAAATCAAACATGCTTTGATAAACTGAATAATTGTTCTGAACATTGAAGATCTTATTGCGAAAATTGAAAAATACAAAAAATCATTCAGTAAATAAAATAGTGAATAGTGCTTGTTTAGCCTTGCTACCCCGAGGCTCGTCGGGCCCTGGTTGTCCTGATGGTCCAGTTATTAAGGCATGCTCCTTTACTCACGGCCTGTATGGAAGGGCTTTCCTCCCCTTCCTCCTCGAGAATAACACAGCAGTCCATGTCATTGTCTTCTAGGAACAAGTTCTTCACTGATGCTAGTGCTTCTTCTTCGTCTGACCCGTAAACAACGTCGGCTTGTTGGAAAGTCTGCTCCAAACGCGTTATTGGCTGCTCTAGTGGATAGTAAGGACCGCGCCATGGTGGCGACCAGTTGTTGAATTCTTCTCGGTGTACTCATATCCCAGACCGAAATTAGTGCCGTGTTTCTTGAGTTTTATGGGTTTAGCGATTCCTTGGAGGTTCTTTCTGAGCCCCTTGCCAGGTTCGTACCCACTCCAATTTAGTATACTCTCGATTTTGCTATCCCACCATTTATCTTTGTCAACAGCATTTACCCGTTCAATGTGGTGGTAAGTCTCTCCACCTAGCTTCCTTCTCCCTCCGATCGTTGGAAGGTCTGACGACTGTATATAGGGTTGCTACCATTGCCGTGAATGATCACTTCCTGGTGATTCCATTCGAATTTTACTGCCTGATGCAGTGTTGAAGCTACAGACCCAGCAGCATGAATCCAAGGCCGTCCTAGCAACAGGTTGTAGGACGCTGGCACATCTATCACCTGGAAATCAACATCGAACCAGGTTGGCCCCATTTGCAAGCATAGACTAATCTCCCCAATGGTGGACCTTTGGGAACCGTCGAAGGCTTTCACATTGATAGCTTCGTCCTTTATCTCGTCCAGTCCTTTACCCAACTTCTTGAGTGTTACCAGAGGACAGATGTTGAGACTGGATCCTCCGTCGATCAAGATTCTGGTGATAAAATAGTCCTCGCATTGCACGGTGATGTGCAGTGCTTTGTTGTGTCCCAACCCTTCAGGTGGCAGCTCGTCCTCATGAAATGTGATCTTATGGCTCTCCAACACTTGTCCTACCATGTTAGCCATTTCTCCGCCAGTGATGTTGCTTGGTACTTATGCTTCACTCAGCACCTTCAACAGAGCGTTCTTGTGCGCCTCGGAATTTTGTAGCAAAGTAAGAATGGAGATTTGCGCTGGCGTTTTGTTCAGCTGGTCGATGACCGAGTATTCCTTGGCCTGTATCTTTCTCCAAAGATCGTATGGACCTGTCTTAATGATGGGTGGCCGGTTGGAGGCCTGCTTGCTTGACTCGGCTAGATGTTCCGGGGTATAAACTCTACCAGTTCTCGTCATACCCTGTGCGGCAACAGTCTCTTCGAACCTAACCTTGCCTTTCCTTCTTGCCTCGGCTGTATAGTCCCAGGGTACAGCCTTTGTATGGAATGGTATCATGGTCGACATCGCCACTGGGATCGGTGTGGCTATTCTTACTCCGAACGGAGCATGTGCCTTGGGCGGTAAAACTGCAACTTCAACCGGTGCGGGTGCATTTGCCGGAGATATGAATTCGACCTCAATTGTTGCTGGTGTCTTTGCAGATGACGTTGCTTCAAACTCAAGTGGCACAGACATATTTACCTCAGCGTCCCCAGATGGCTGAATCTGGACTATGATTGGATTAAGAGTAACTATTGGCTTCTTTGGGTCATCACCTTCTGCGATCAACCCGATTGATCCCTCGGGGTCCCAATCGTCCTCTATTTCAATCATGTGAATGCCTCCACCCTTATGGTCTGGTAGAGGGTTATTGCGAATGTTTGGAGCGGGTTCCTTCGCCACAATAATCTTGTTATCAATTAAAGTCTGGATCTTGTCTTTCAAGGAACGACATTCATCGATGGTGTGCCCTTTCATGCCGGAGTGGTATGTACGGGATTTGTTTGGGTTAACCCACTGAGAAGGGTTCTCAGGGGCTGCAGCAGGGATGGGGGTGACATAACCAGCAGCTTTGAGTCTCTCGTACAACTGGTCAGTAGGTGCAGCGATTGCTATATATTGTTTTGGAGGTCTGCGATCAAATTTTGGTCGGGGTTTAGGGAAGTTCTGACGTGCAGGAGGTAATTGATAGTGGGATGGTTGAGCATTGTAGGTTTGGTAGACATGTGCGGGTTGGGAATATCTGGGCGAAGTAGGCTGATATGTGGGAGGCGGAGGTGATTGCTAAGTGGGTGGTGGAGCTTGATAGGAGGGTGAGGGTGCTTGGTAGTTCGGAGTGGGCTGATATGTGAGTGGAGGTGTTGGGTAAGTTTGGTATTTGATAGGAGATTTGGTCCTTTGTGCAACCATCACGGCTCCTATGTCCCTTTTCTTGGACACACCACCGGACTGCAAGGCCTTATTTGTAGCTTGCAAGGCCTCGAAGTTTGTAACCATACCTCTTTTGATACCCTCTTCAATTCTTTCACCCAGTTTGATAATGTCGGAAAATTTGTGGCTCTCGATCATCATTAGTCGTTCATAGTATTGCGGGTCTTGGGCCCGGACAAAGAATTTGTTCATCTCTTCCTCCTCTAAGGCAGGTCTGACCTTAGCAGCTTCGGACCTCCAGCGAGTAGCATACTCGCGAAATGTTTCTGTAGGCTTCTTCTTTAAATTCTGAATATAGAACACATCCGGCGCATTCTCTGTGTTAAACCTGAACCTGTCCATAAAGTCGGACGCCATGCCTACCCAGCTTGACCACTTCTTTGGATCTTGGCTAATGGTTACCAAGAACAACGCATCTCCTTTCAAGCTCCTCATGAACAGCTTCATGCGGATTCTCTCGTCTTTCCCTACTCCACCATCTTGTCATAATAACGTCCTCAAATGGACCCTTGATCGCGCCTGTACCGTCAACATCTTGAACTTCGGAGGTTTGTACCCCTCGGGCAGTTCGACATCGGGTTGTATGCAAATATTTTCATAGTTCAGCCCCTCAATTCCTTTGTTTCCTTCAACACCTTGAATCCGGCTAGTCAATTTCTTAAGTTCCTCAGCCAGGTTCCTGATGAGTAAGTCTTTATCATCATACTCGGGTGTGCTTGAGATGGGTTGGGTGGAGTGTGGCATGGTCTCCACGTAGATGGGGGTGTTATGGTGGGTGTGTGAAAGTGGTCATTTGTGGAATTTTGGAGTTTTGGGATGAGTAGCGGAGTGTTATTTGAGAGGTGGCAGGTGTTGCATTGGGTCTTTGGTGGAATAGGGTGAGGAGCGGGGTGATTCTGTTGCTTCGGGATGTTTTGAGGTGGTGTAGGGTTCTGAGTATTGGGAAAGGTGATATCTGGGGTGCTGAGGGAAAATGACAGGCTTGCCAGATTCCGAACTTGATCGAGCTCTTCCTGGAATTTCAGAAATTTCTGTTCAAGTTGGGATACATTTTCCTTAGGAACCTGAGTACCATGACCATTAGTGGCCTCTACCCGTTCAGTTGAATTCTCCTTTCTGATGTTGTTCAAATCTTCCATCTTGCCTTTGTTCTTGTTTTTGACAGGACTAAGAGGAGGAGTGGGTAGAGGGCCCCTGGATCTCGTGGAATAGGATGATGTTGCCAGAGTGCACAAACTAACCTTTGGGGAGGGGAATAACAAAACAAAAAAATAAAACAAAAAGGTAACCAAGTTAGTGAGGGTCGTAAAAAGTATTGCAGTATTTAAACACATGGTGCGGGTATATAAAGCGCGCCCTAATTTGGGGACCTCTTTATGCCTGAGGTGGGTCTAGCGACAAATTGATTTGGAGAACTTAGGATGCTAAATTCCTCAGTTTATTGATAAAAATAAGACGAATCCCAAATTGACACTAAATAAACAGGAAATGAAAAATCACTAATGGCCATTGGCCTTATTACATTTTATAAAGCGAAAAGAAAAACTCCTATCTATTTGGTCCCAGAAGGACCTTCCCCAGATTCGGCATCCTTGGCTCCGTCGAACAACTTTCCCAACAAGCGAAGTCCCATCAATAGGTAGGCCCTGGCTAGATGTCCGACTTCGGTTCTTTCAGCATTTTGGCAGTCTTCGACCCTCTTGAGAAACTTTCTCTCTAACTCCATTATGCCTCGCTCCAAGTATCCCAGTCGCTTGTTGGCACTGACAGTCATGTCCTTCTATTCCTCAATTAGCTTCTGATTAGACTCTTGTATCTCGCGGTGCTCGTTTTCGTACTCCCGGATTCTTTTGCGCAGTTGGTTGTATTTGACCTGTGCCTCGGCCCTTTCATCTATAATCCTGTGGCCTCGAGTAAACCCTGGCTGGCCCAAACCATCATGATTGTCTTCCAACCAACCTGAGTAGAAAGGAGCGCAACCAGCATGATACCTGTCTGGCTCGATGGTATCTCTCCCCATTATGATCTTGCAGTGCCACATATGCTGAGCTTGGCACTTGTAAGGACTATCATCATTCTGGAAGTCAGCCCGGAAATGACTCATCTTGTCGACCCTGGGTATAACCTGCTTCCTACCAGCTTGCCTCATAACTCGAAGAGGGACGTAAGGATAGGTTCCTCTCAGACCAATCCATATCAGGAAAGGTGCATCTCTGGATCGGGTGATGAACTCCTCGGTCGGAAACAACTCGAACATCCATTGGACCTGTTCTTCAGTTAGATTATCAAATAGCTCTACCCATCCTTTGGCATCTTCTGGTTAAGCGAACATATTGGGTATGTAATTCATTCGCTTTGGGTGATGGAAAGCGATGTGATCATCCCAGTCCCTTCGCTGAATCTCTTGTCAGTATTCACCCCTTTGGAGATGCTCCATGAGCCAGAGTTGGAGTAATAAATTGCAACCTTCGAAGTGTTTCGCTCCTTGTTGACACTTCTCCAAGGCTCGATATATGTCAGCAATGATCATGGGCACGATGTTGAATGGCTGCCCACCGATCCCTTCCATTAGGGTTTTTGTTACCATAGCCGGCCTGGTGTGGATTATTGCTTTCTTCATCGGAAACACGATCAACCCCAGGAAACAAAACATGAATATGAAGACCCTTCGATGGATGCGCCCCAAGGATGTGATAGCAAACTCGTCAGGGAAGGTACGGTAGGATTTGTTGTGACCGTACCTTTCATACAGATAGTCAAAAGGGATGTAGGATTTTTTCAGACATGTCAATTCTGGATTCTTCTTTAAACCCATCATTTTGAGGAAACCCCTGCCTTTACGGTTCTCAAGCATCAGCAGACCCGGAGTTTCCCAGACTAGACCGGCCAATCCTCCTATCTCCTATAGCAGGGGTGTCATTTCAATGTCCCCAAAGCGGAATACAGCCCTTTCACAATCCCAAAATAGTGTGGCAGCTTCTATGGTCTTGTTGTTGGGTTGGATTTCCAGGAGAGAAGGTAGGTTTCCCAGATACTTTCTGACGTGAGTCTGATCACTAGAGTGAAGATCTTTCCACCAGCTTAGCAGTCTTGGGTGGATGTTGGTGACCATGCCGAATCTAGGGACTTCGTGCCTCATATTTCTGCAAGACAAATAAGGTTAGACCCTACCCCCACCAAGACTCGACTATTTAATATCAACAATTAGCATGAAGCATTTAGTTCTCCAAATAAATGCACAGAACGTGGTGATGTCCGTTTGGGTTTAGGAAACCCAATGGACTTTGGACAAGGCTATCTTAAAGGATCATTATGTGGACAACATAACTGACCCGACTAGGTTTGACCATGATGCATGCACAGTTTGAACAGAGTAAGGTTTCTATGGGGTTTTAGACTGGTACCCTTGAGCGGACAACTCAAGGGGGAAGACACGGAACCGTCGACTGCACCGCTGATCGACTGGTTTTACCGCAAATATGCCTTTCCGGATTTAGGGGGTAATAATGTAGGAATAGCGCAACCACTCATTATAAGCATTGCTATGGTATTTGTTTGGCACGAGTGGAGTATGATGTAGAGCATGATTATGCAATGATTAAAAAGCATGTTGACATGTATTTGCACATTAAGAAAGCGATAAATACAGCAGTTTCATAAATGTAAAGCAATAAAGAAAAGAAAAAAAGGAAGATATATCGGTTTCGCTTTTAGAGAAGAAATTAAATGCTAAAGGAATTAAACAAATAATTGCACATAGGGAGAGGTACAAATTCACAAGAACAATCTGAAATGGTAAAAGCCTAAAAATCCCCAGCAGAGTCGCCATGCTGTCGCGCCCCCTTTTTCCCTCTTTGCATCGGAAAATCGGCTTATGACATTTTGGGCATAGGACAACTCTTTCCTTTTGGGAACTGGGTTTTACAATTTTGAAGAGTCTCCACCTAATGATTTAAGGTGCATTAGGACACCTACTAGGTTCACTTCTAAGTTTGTTTGATAACCAGAGATAGGGTAAGGGCTTGAAATTATCGTAAGGGGAAGGTGTTAGGCACCCCTCAGGATCCACTAGTGTGGTTCCCGGCCAGACAGTTTTTTGTGAATTTGTGCAATTTAGCAAATAGACAAGTATAGGCTCAAATAGTAGGGGATTTAAGTTTAAACACATAAAAGTTCGAAAGAGCAATTATTAAAAGGCGGATTTTGAAAAGAAGTGGAAAATGAAAAGAAAAAGGGTCCTAGGTTTATTTATAATATGGATCACATCAATGCAATACCCGGTAATCACTCCTCAAAAGAGGGGCTACACGTGGTATTAGCGCACCGGTCATCATATCCATATCTACCCTTCCCACCCCGTCGAGGTATTAAAGTGCGGATTGATCTCGACCACTATTGCATGCTATTACCCGTCCCATTCCTAACAGTCCCGGAGGAACTTAGGACTACTATTCCTAAAGGGAAGGGATATTAGGCTGACTTTTAGATTTCAAAAGGTGAAAAAGCTAAGGCGACATACAAAAACACATAGGACTGCACATAAAGGGGAAACATGTGAACAACTAAAAGGCTCATGTATACCTCCTCAAGCAAAGCACATAAATAGCATGACTTAAACACAGTCAAGGTCTGAATCTAAAGTACTAAGGCAAGGGGGGTTTTAATTGTTGAGGCAGACAAGTTTATTACATAACTCAGATAAGAAGTCCGAATCAGGCCTGCCTGCTGGTTGTAGCAGTTACTAATTAACAAAAGCGGGTTCAGTTTTATTTGTTGTCACCTAAGGCTTGCCTAAGTGTTTGGGTGAGATCCTATAAACATGATGTCTATTACTGATTCAGAATATGGCAAAGCAGTAACAATTCTAAAATAAACGATTTGAGATCCTATAGACATGCTTTCTAAACCGTATTAATAAGAAGAGAGAGAGTTGTTTTAAACATTAGTTCTGAACATATGAGTTGAACTGATTTTAGCCTAGACTGGTTTCAGATTCTATAGACATTGATATCTATTATTGCTAATTTTAATTCCTATAGACATGATATCTAGTTGAACGTGAAACGAAGCAGGCGGGATTTGCTTGAAATTCCTATAGGCATGATTTCTATGAAAAGGTACTGATTTTAATCTATTGAACATGATGCCGGATTATAACCAATTGGATCCTAAGAACATGGTGTCTAAGTGTGGTAATAAACATGCAGAATTTAAGACAAATCCTATAGGCATGTTATTTAAATGCAGAATTTAAAACAGGTCCTATAGACAGGTTCTCTAAATGCAGAGTTAAACATGCAGACTAAAAAGAGGTCATATAGGCATGTTATCTAAATGCTGAATTAATCATGCAGAAAACAGGTCCTATAGGCATATTCTCTAAATGCAGAGTTAATCATACAGAAAACAGGTCCTATAGGCATGTTCTCTACCCTTCTAATAGTTAAGCATGCATAATTACCCAGCCCTTTCCACTAACCAACCCCAATGTTTATTACAACTTATTACAGACCAAATAATGAATTACATCAGAAAAGTGTAAAAGAAGGGGTTACAACCAAAGGAAGCCTTATTCTTGACTTCCTCTCTGAGTTATGGAATAAACTACCTCAAATGATCCTATCTCAGACTTGAGTGTGTCAAAGTTCCCTAAGGATCTCAAGGGACCCCGGGCAGTGCTTACACCCAAGTTTGCATAACCAGATAGAGATGAGTGCAGTGTGGAAGGGCCAGCCCTTATGTGTCCAAGTTCAGAGGGAGCTCATGGGTCCCAAGGCAAGGCTCACACAAGAGGGGGAGAATATTCAATTGAATTTGTCTGAGCATTTCCATGAATTTCCTGTATTGATCATCTTTCTTTTGCTTCGCCAACCTCTGAGGGAATGGTGCAGGGATCAACCTTTGCCCATTTCTTTGCGTCTTTTCTTTGCTGGAAGTTTTTTCTACTACATGTTCTGAGAGTTGTTCACCTTCCTTCTCCTTACCCTTGTCAACTTGTGCTTGCTCGATTACAACCTCGGTGAGCTCTGCTGACTCATCGGTCTCTAATGTAACTGGAGCAGCTGGAGTAGTTGGGGTTGCCTCTCTCCTGGATTGAGCAACTTCTTGCTCCCTATCTAAATCTCTCCCATTCCTGAGACTCACTACCATGAGTTGATTCGGGTTCTGCTCCTTTGGATTAACGTTTATATCTGCAGGCAATGTTCCTTGTGGGCGATTGTTCAAGGCCATATATAGTTGTCCCAATTGAGTTTCAATGTCTTTGATTGTTGAATCATGTGCAGCTAACTTCTCTTGCATCTTTCCATTTGTCCCAATGAGTTGTTGCAGCATACGCCTGATTTCGATCATGTTACTATCCTGCTGCTGATGAGGTGGTTGGTAGGTCAACTGTTGTCGCTGTTGCTGATTATAGCCATGTTGCCTTTGGTAAGGTATGACTTGGCCTTGTGATCGTGCTCCTCCTAGATTGGGGTTGTGCTGTGGCTGGTTCGGTCTGTACTGCTGGTTTGCTGTTGGTCCCCATTGCTGCCCGCATTGCCTCTGACCTCCAAAATTATTAACATAATTCATGTCTTCTGTGAATCCCTGGTTTCCATTCTCTCCACTCCACGAGCACACATATGACTGGTTTATGCAAAGAGTGCACAAGCCTCCATTTGTGGTATCCACAATATGTACATGTTCGGTATCTATCTCATCGATTTTCTTTGTCAGCAAGCTCATCTGGGTCATAAGAGTGGCTATGTTTTCTGCATGCGTGTTGTTTGGGTCAAGAGCGACAGAATGCATTATTGGAGTGAGTGTTATGTCTCTCGTCATCCAGCCTGAATTTTGAGACATCTTGTCAAGAAGAATCTTGCACTCTGTGAAAGTTTTGCTCAAGAATGCACCCCCGGCAGAAGCATCCACATTGGCCTTCAGACTATTAGCCAAACCCATATAGAATCTCTGTCCCAGCATCTGATCCGGAATGCCATGGTGAGGGCACTTCACCAACATTCCCTTAAACCTCTCCCAGGTCTCTTGCAAGGTCCCAGTCGGTTTCTGCCTGAATTGTAATATCTCATCAATCTGCCTCGCAGTTTTGTTGGGTGGATAAAACTTGTTTAAGAACTGCTTGACTAGTTCCTCCTAAGTAGCAATGGAGTTTATTGGGAGCGAATTCAGCCAAGTTTGAGCCTCCCCTGTTACTGAGATGGGAAGAATAATAATATGATTGCCTCAGGAGTCACATTCGGTTGTCTTTGAGTGACACATATTGATAGGAAGTTCTTCAGATGTTGTTGTGGGTCTTTAATGTATGACCCGGAGAACAGCCCTTTATTTTGCAACAGATGCAGCATGTTGTTGGTAATCTGGAATGTCTCCGCTTGTATGGGAGGAACCGCAATTGCTGTGGCCATGTTATCAGCAGTTGGTTGCGCCCAATCATAAAGAGCAGCTTCTGGCACAAGAGATGCTACCACTCTGACGTTTGGGTCATCTCGATCATTCATGTTGTTCCCGTTGACGTTGTTTACGTCATCCATTTCAATTTCAATTGGTTTGCTTTGTTTCAGCTATTTGCTCTTCTTATTAGCCCGGTTCAATGTCTGGAATGCTTTCTCGGGATCTGAGAGTCCTTCTAAGAGTTCACCAGCTCTCGAAGAGCTTCTAGGCATGCACCTGAGTTATAGAAGAGTTCAACCGTGAGAATTTCAATGGAAATATTTTACACCACAGAAAATTTTATCAAGACTAATAATCTTAGCAATTCTTCAAAGTTGCAAAAAATAACATCGTTAGTTCCTCGGCAACGGCGCCAAAATTTGATCACGCCAAACTATGCCTTATAAAAAGGACTAAGCGGTCACTGCAAATATATAATCCGGTTCAGTCCGGAGTCGAATCCCACAGGGAACTAACCTATTTACTACAACTTTTAACACTGCTAATGAATAGCTCAAACAATCCTTGGATGTAATATTTTTAATGGATAATGAGTAGAATTTAGTTAACTAAGGAGAAATAATAATAAAACTAGAAATAATCAAGAATAGAGTTGAATTCAATGGTAAAATGGTCTAGGGTTATTGATTTTCCCAATTGTCGGATTAATTCCTGACACGTTAGCTATAATCTCGCCGTAATACTCTATAAGAAATATGAGTTCTGGATTACCGCAATTATCTCTCGATCAATTACGATAATTTACTAGAAGCATTCTCTCAAACTAGTCTAGTTGACAATTTATACAACTCAGAATTATCCCACCAAAGCTTTGTTATCTCTATCCCTGCTTTTAAATGTAAGTAATTAATCTCTTAATTTACCGGAAAGTGGTGTTGTTCGACAACAATCTAACCCAGTGTGCTTTCTCAAGCAACACAAGGTAACTAGACACGATTCAAGGGCCCTTTCAATTAATCACAGGAAAACACATAGTTGAACAATTATAGAGTAAGAAACGACTTAATTATATCAAAACTTAATCAAGACTTCATCCAACAATTGGTTCCATCAACCCTAGATTAGAGGTTTAGCTACGCATAATAGTTTTCACAATCATACTGATATAATTCATTCTCCATGATAAAAACAAGACGAAGAAAGGTAAAAACTCTATGTCGAATCTTCCGCCTTGCTTCTTGCCTGTTCTTTCCTTCAAAAAATCACTTCAAAAACCTCGATATCCTCTATTTGGGCGAGCTGGGCTTATTATAGGTCAAGGAGAGTCGTCCTGGAAATTACACAATTGACCTTGCAATATTTGGCTCCGAATACCCCGTCCGCGACCGCGGATGGACCGCGGATTGATCGCGGATTCAACATATGTTATGTCCGCGGCCGTGGATTGACCGCGGACTTGGCGCGGACATCATCTTTTGCTCTTTCTTCTCTTTTTCGATCGTGTTGTCCTTCTATGCTCCATATTGACTCTAAAACACTCTTTTAGCTTTCTCCTAGCTCGGAGTGACTCCTGCAAAGCAATAAACTCGTAATTAGAGAATTTTGTTATCTTTTACAATCAAAAATAGGTAAAGTGTGACCAAATTAGAGTGCAAATATTAGCTAAATTGCATGATTATCATCTATTGTCACCAAGCTTTTAAAATTTAAGTGTATTTTTCTCAAAAGTGCTTTTTAAAAAAGTGCTTTTGGAGAGAACTACTTTTTTCTACTTCTACAAAACTGCTTTTGCTTCTAAGCACTTTATTTTTTTTCCAAAAGTTTGGCCAGACACTTCAACTTAGAAAAAAAATATACTTCTATTTGCAAAAAAGTACTACTAAGATTAGAGAACTTCTTAGGCTATGAACACATTACAACCAATATATGTGTGTGCAATTCTGAAATTCGTTGCCAAAGTACTTGAGTTTTGTACTCATCATTCCTCATTGCCTCTTTGTAGTGTATATATTTCCCTCTTCCTTGAATACATTATAGATTTATTTAACTCCTATTGAGAATAAATAAATTAACTTATAATTTATTACGTAATTTGTTTGAAATAAAACCTTTTTGAATTTGTTTGAATCCTACGGACAAATTAATAAAAATTCTAAGGAGGTTGTACTGATCGAGAGAAAGGTGTTAAACATACACAATGTACAATTACCTGAGTCAAATTCCAATTAATTTTGAAAGATTAGTCTTTTTTTTTTTTTTGAACACAACAATTGGATATTTTATATATAAAACGAAATTACATAAGCATAGTAGATATTTTTAGGGCACTACTGTTACCCATAGTTGCCAAATAGTTACAAACATTCTTGGACATATTCCTAACACTATTACAAACTCCATGCTTGTTCTTGGTCACTTCTTGCTTAACAAAAAAAAGGTGGACAGGCATGGTAAAAACATTTAGACGATGATAGGTTTTTGGTAGCTTGTTTGGCCAGTAGATGAGCCACCATATTGCCTTCTCTGAAATTATGCATCAGTTGCCGGATCTTCAATTGGTGCATTAACCATCTGCATTCAGAAACAATATTAGAATAGTTAGTGTTATCCTCGTAAATAAGCTTGATAACTTTAGTGCAATCAGTTTCAATTTCCATCATTAGGAAGTTCATCTCCATTGCAATTTTCAGTCCTTCTAGCAAGGCCGACAGTTCTGCATGGATAGGGGAAAAAGCCTGGCATGACTTATGATAACCTACAATCCAATCTCCTTTGCTATTTCGAAATACTCCACCAAGCCCTGCTCTTCTAATCTTACTGAAGAATGCACCATCACAGTTTAATTTAATCAAACCTTTATTAGGTTTCTTCCAACCGATCTTAACATTGATAGTTTTTTCCACAAAGGAATTTCTTTCAGTGAAGAAGGTGAATTCCCATAATGCATGAATGATCTTCCTTAAATCAAGATAGTTTTCCATATTGTTGATGTTATTATGGTTTCTATGTTATTAGTCGATAATGGCATGTCTTATATTAAAGGGCAACAAATAATCCTAAGAAATCACAATACTTATTACAAGAATGGAAAGAAACATAACTAACTAAATTAGTACATCATTATTTCCACGTAAAACTATCAATATGAGCTGAACCAGTCCAATCTACGCAAGCCTTGATATTTAATGGGTTGGGTCGGGATAATCGAAGGCCTTAAAATGAGTAAAAATTGTGTGGGGTAGCCACTTTTTAAAGTGGTATTTACCTTTTATCCAGCATTTTTAATGTTGAGCAAAAGTAGTCACTAGTCTATTAAAATTAATATAAAAGAGACGGTGTTACCCTTTCTTCTATCTCTTTTCATTTACGCATCTAAGGTGCACAATCGTGTATTCGGAACCTCACCTTCACCCATTGGTAAGGAAGGTCAACGAGAGCACCAAATGATATGAACTTCTATTAATGCTACTGAATGTTAAATGCCTTTGGTTATAGTTCTTGTTGATTGATAAGATAAACAAGCATGAAGAACATAAGGGAACGATTACAAAAGCAAAAGGAGAATGGGGAGAGGTTCCAGATTTTAAAAGAAGATTAACATAGCAAAAAAAGATAATTCTTAATCGACTACTCTGCAGCTTCTATCTTCTGGCCTATATATTGGTACCATCCCCAGACCCCAATCACTTTTCTTATTATCAACCCAAGTGGAAAAACCGTTGTAATGAGTTTTAAGGGCTGCTTTGATATGCAACATAACAATTCTCTCTTCTTCCAAACAGGCTGAATTACCATACACCAAACCAACAAAAACAAGCTCAAAAGTTAAGGACAATAGGTCCTGAACTTACAGTTACAAGTTCAAAAGTTAAGGACAATAGGTCCTGAAGTCCTGAACTTAGACTAATAAGCTCAAAAGTTAAGGTCAATAGGTCCTGAACTTAGACTAACAAGCCCAAAAGTTAAGGACAATAGGTCCTCAACTTAGACTAACAAGCTCAAAAGTTAAGGACAATAGGTCCTAAACTTAGGCTAAGAAGCCCAAAAGTTAAGGACAATGGGCCTGAACTTAGACTAACAAGCTCAAAAGTTAAGGACACTTGGTCCTGAACTTACAGTTACAAATTCAAAAGTTAAGGACATATAGTCCTGAAGTCCTGAAGTTAAGTTCAAAAGTTAAGGACATGTGGTCCTAAAGTCCTGAACTTAGTGTTCCAAGTTCAAAAGTTAAGGACCTGTAGTCCTGAAATCCTGAACTTAGAGTTACAAGTTTAAAAGTTAAGAACAAGTAGTCCTGAAGTTAAGTTCAAAAGTTAAGGACATGAGCGGAAGGGTATTTTCGTCCGGGCACTTAAAATTTATTAAAGCAGTGGCTAAAGACTAAAGACATTTTAAATAGTGGCTTAAAAGTAAATGCATGTGTTATTAGTGGCTAACCGTGCACTTCTCCCTTAAAATGACTAATCCAGCCCACTACGTGGTCCACGGGCTGACCCATCACTTTTTAGAATATTTTTATACTTTCCAAATTAAAATTCTAACTTAAAACACAGTGAAGGGCGGATATAATTTTATTTATTAAAAGTCAAAACTCAAAAACTTTCATGGCTTTTGGGCATATCTAATACAAACGCATCATCTTCATCTCGTACAATTAAGGAAATTTTTTACCTCCAATAGCAAAGCTTTACGCCCTATTAATTATAAATAACTCTTCTAATATATTATTTTCTATAGCTATCTTTTAGTTTTTATAGCAAAATATGTATTTATGTTTACTTCCTACCATTAAGCCATTAAACACTCTTTCTAATATTTTTCTCTCTCATTCTTTATATAAACTACCTCCTTATTAAACCCTAGCGTATGTTCTTTTCAAACTGACCAAACTAATTTGCTTCATTCTCGGATGGCAACTCTCTTGCTGATACGTTCCTGACAGATATGGACGCATTGTCCGAATATGTTCTTGACGAGGAAAATTTGGATGCTGAACAAGAAGTTGTTGGAAACTTGGCAGACACGCTGGAGTAAAGGGCTCACATGACAGTTGTGAGAGTTCATCATCCACCCGCGTTGGTTCGTGATCATTTTTCTATTAAATCTCCGGTGAGAAGAAATCCAAAGCGTGGAAGAGGTGAAAGGAAGTTTAATTCAAGACGACATCGCAAAGTTGGTTCTGGGAGCAGGGGAGGCAATACTTTTTGATTTTCTTTGCCCCCTCTTCTCATCAAATTATTGACTTCATAATATGCTTGCACTAGTTCCATCCAGAGGCTGATCCAGGATTTGAAGGTCGTCGGTGCGTTTTTACGTTCAACCAAATTTATTTTATATATAGGGTGTCACTACTAATATTTCACTATTTTTTAAAGATATATACATGTATATATGAATATTTTGTCGAATTTTTCGGGTACCAACTACCCCTCTTTACCGCATAGGTCCGCCTCTGATTCCACCATTAAAACTTCTTGCACTTAGCATCGTTTATTGACGAGTATGTATAACTTCAGAAAACAGGAGAGACAAAAAAATGTCAAATTATTCCAAACGTATATCATTTTTTAACCATGATAGTAGTGAATATAATTAAATTCATTACTAAACTGGATTAGAATAGGTCTCTAAATACAGAGAAGGACTGGGTGGAAAGAGAGCAAGCAAAAGAGGAAAGTCAAAAGGTAAATGTCACTATGTCAGAAAATGAACCAAAAAGAAAAGACCAATCAGTTTCTTTTCTCTTTATTATTATTATATTATCAGTCTGCTTTAGAGCACTGTGGTCACTTTCTAAGTCCAAACTTTACTCATTTCCCAGTTTTCTGAACTTTTCAAAAAACTATTTTGGCGGTCCCAATTAGTGCTCAATGCATTATTGTATTTGTATTAAGAAATTTAATAAATATGTACAAATTATTAATTTAGAACACAGTAACTTGAAAGTATTATAACCTCAAACCAATAAGGTTGAAATTCTAGCTCCGTCTCTGCATGACATTTTTCTGTCTATGTGATATTTTTTTTGAAAAAATAAAATATATTTTTACCTTATTAAGCATGTTACTTTTTTAGATAATTTTTTTGAATAAAATTTATAATAAAATTTGGATAGAACTACATTATTAGGCTAAAAAATTTTATTTGGCTAAAAATAATAAAGTTTTATTTATTCTTTTTTGTTTTTGAATTTGACCTGAAAATAAAGATTTATACAATTAAAATAACTAGTCAAGACATCTAAAAGTTATAAAAAAAAATACGCTGTTTAAAATTTATTATTTTGGATAAAAAAATTTATATAGCACTAAATTATGGTGCTATAAAAAAAATCCAGATTTTACCTGAAAAGTAAAATGCACAGTCGAAATAAATAGTCATGGCATCAAAAGAAGAAATAAAAAAAGTGTGCAACTGCGAGTCCGTTATTTTGGCTATACTTTTTTTATTTGGTAAAAAATAATGGAGCTATGGCCAATTTTTTTTATTGTTTTGACTCGAAAATAAAAATACACAATTAAAATAAATAGACATTATATATAAAGAAAAAACAGGAAATATACACAACTGGTACTCCATTATTTTTTGCTAATTTTTTTTATTTGGCTAAAATAATGGAGTTCCTACCAAACGTTTTACAAATTCGGCCAAAAACAAAAAAAAAAAAATATGTATTTGGAACAAATAGGCATTATATCTTAGAAGAAATTAACAATAATAAAAGTTAGAGTAAAGTCCACATTGAATGTTAGGATGAAGCAAGAAGAAATACATAGTCGTAACAAATAAAGCATTTTATATGACTATATGATAATTAAAAGTTAAAAAATCACCTATTTGGAAACTGATTTTTCAATTTTTCTTCATTCTCACGCGCTTAAAAGAGAGTGCACCCAAACTCTTTGCCACATCAGTGTCCAGGGCATAATAACTCTTAAAAGGCCAGGTTGAGGGGGTAATTATGACCACGAATAGTTTAGGACAATAACTAATAATCCGTGCCAAGTTTAGGTTTTTTTTTTTTATAGGTATTCTGCCTATTTGGAATTGCACTAAATTAATAAATACTTTACATGATATGTGTTCCTTAAATTAGTTCTTACTATTACATATCCATTTTTAATTTAATACATACTTTAACTTAAATTTGTCTAACTTGATACTTTCACCTTCTCAACTAACAGCCACTTTAGCTCAAAAAATAATCCAAAATAATTATGGCTTTAGTAATTAAAGACTAAATTTGTTAATTATTTTCAAGTAATATACTTAATATTAAAGAAGTGATAGTTCATTTTAGTACTGCTCAAATATTAAAAAGCATTTAACAGGAATAACCAGGGGCGGCTCAACATGATTGGTGACCTAAAGCAATTAATGAGAGGCCTTAATTCTTTTTATAAAAAAACTTATATATTTTTATTTGAAGTACATTTTTCTAACTTTTTAAATGCAAAATTATTAATAATTTTCTTGTAATCGAGTTATCCTAATAATTCTTTTTTCAACTGATAATGTTGATCCAGTTAGCTTCTCGTGAGACATTGTTGATCCTATACAAGATTCATCAAATTTAATTTGGAAAAACTTCTTTCCCCGATACAATTGTTATAGTATATTATTCTATAAGGAATATAAACATTGGAAAAAAAAATCATGTCTTGTTATCTTATTAAGTATGTCGATTAGAGTTTTATCTTCTACTTGTAATATTTTCTTTAATGCTATATAATTTGAAAAATAAGCCTAAACTATCATGCCAGAATGACTATTATGTTTTCATCAAGGCTAAGTCAATATTTTTTTTCAGATTTTTATCAACTAATAATCTCAATTTTCACCCACTAAACAAAAAATTAAAAATATTTGTGTACGCTTCAGATTATTCAAACTCAAGGGTCAATATCAATAACAAATTAAAATTTTCTTTTCCCTTTTGTAAGTTTTTTATTTATTTATTTTGACTTTAAGATAATTAATTTTTTATATAAAAAATTAATTTATAAAATATTGTCAATTGAAAATGGGGCCCCCAGTCGGCGTTGCGGAATAACTTTATAAATTAAATCTTGAATCTTTTTTAATGGACGTGAAAATAGTTCGGAATCTTGCGAACTCCGGTGAAGGTTTTTTCCTTCTTTTTTCCACGGAGTTTACAAATCTAAAAAATATAAAGAAATTAAAATAAAAGCAAACATTTGGTGGCAAATTGAGAGTGATAATTAGCTGTAAAAAGTACACCTGTAGGCTGTGTAGAAACAAGAGATGGTACTATAATTAATACAGTCGCTATCTTCATTAATTCATTCTGCCTCGAAAAGTAACACTTAGAGCTGTCAATATGGGCCGGGCCGGGTTAGTCCAACCCAGTTCACGTGGATTTTAGCAATTGATAGGGTGGGCTGGATTAGCCCACTATTCTGATGGGCATTATAATGGTCAATCCACCCCAGCCCTATGTGGGCCGCGTGCCCCACGGGCCGGCCCATCATTTTTAAAAACTATAATTTTATATTTTTTCTTTAAAGTTCTAACATAAAAAAACGATAACTATTTAAAGTTAAAAAATATCTTGTTGGAAAAAAATCGCAAAACTTAATAACTTTTTATATTGTTCCAATATAAGCACAATAAATACTAAAAAAAGTATAAGACAAGATTTCATTAACTAAAAGTCAAAATTTAAAACAAACTATTCAAGAGAACGTTCATGATGCTTATGAGATATTCAACACATCATCTTCATCAAACACATTTGAATCCGCTTGTGACAAGGTTGTCTTAACATCTTCACTTTCATCTACAATTCATATGCAATATTAATTAGTTAAATATTAAAAATAATTAAATTTTAAAAATTAATAATATTTAAATTCACATAAAAAAATCTATTAACAAGTTTTAGAGTTTTTGGAAAAACCTGTAGCAGCCAATTTCGAGTAGTAACAAGTGTTTGGACATTTTCATATAAATGCAACTTAGTGTACTTTGTAAGAACTTCCGATTCTACAATGGTAATAAGATACACATCACGCACCTTCATTCGAAAGATCGGGATATTTTCTAGAA
Source organism: Nicotiana attenuata (assembly GCF_001879085.1). NCBI lineage: Eukaryota > Viridiplantae > Streptophyta > Magnoliopsida > Solanales > Solanaceae > Nicotiana > Nicotiana attenuata. The sequence goes on along the minus strand of NW_017672736.1, from coordinate 84,863 downwards.
TGGTCCTTCCAATACATGACAACATCCATCTCTTGAAACTTCTCAAGATCAAGTTTTGGTTCCTCTTAGTAAAGATCCAATTCGACTTTCCATCTCTAAAGGCAATATACTTTTTATTTTTTATATATTTTAAATATTTTATTAGGCCCACGGGTCAGCCCGGCCCAGCCTCAGTCAAGCCTCACGGGCCACGGGCTTACTCGGGCCGGGCTTAAAAGCCTCGTTTTTAAACGGGCTCCAAATATTTTAGCCCAGCCCTACTAAATCATGGGTTGGGCTGGACCGTCCTCTAGTAACACTAGCATTCATCATATGTACGGTACTATATTCTTACTATTTATTTCTTTTCACATCTTACGAAAGAATAGCTTTACAATTTACACTTCACAGATAAGAGGAGGGAGAAGACGAGAAAGTTTGAAGTTCGACATTGGTATCACTCGAGCATAAAGTGAAATTATGCACCAAATGAAGTGAATACAAATTTTAGAGACTAGAATTTAAATTTCAGTAATGATAAAAAATCATTAAGTAATTTAATATCATATGCCTAAGCTTTAATAAATAAGTTATCTAATATCTATATCTATGAAAAATAATAAATATTCGATGAAAAAATCGAAATATACTCAGGTTGATATGTTCAATACATATAAAAAGATAAAGTGAAATTATAATAGCATTAGCATTCTATGTAATAGAGTACATTATGAGCCTATTTGGATTGGCTTATTTTAAGTATTTTTAAGCTATTTTGTAGTATTCGGATAAAGTAAAAAAGTGATTTTAAACACTTGTTTTTAAGCTAAAATGATAAAAATAAGCCAAAAGCCAAAAGCAAAAATTTAACTTATGACTTTTGGCTTAAAAGTCACTTAAAACAAAGTCACCCAAAGGGGCTCTATATCTTATCCTAGGACGTGTATCTCATCCCAGTGAACAAGTGTGTGGTCAGGGAGCAGAATATAGTGCTCAACCTCTTAGCCAATGAAGGAGCAAGGAGAAAGCTTTTTGACAACACAAAGATCTTATAGTTCCGCCGATATTTGCAAATGAATTCTTTTAGACAAATGTATATGGTCAAAATCATATACCTCCGATTTATAGGTTCGAGGGTCCATCCTAGGCCCAAGTCCGGGCAAGTTCGATTTCGAGCTCGGTGGACCAGATTCGAGTTCGAAGACAAAGTGCAGTGCTCGAGAGATGGGAGTACGAGGAGTACCAAGGCTGAGTATACTCGACCCCGAAATAGTGCCGTTATGGATTTACAACAGAATGAGCTAGATTCCCGCCACGTCCCCAAAATTATGGCACAAATCCCGCAATAAGATTGTACGATTCCGTACTAGGTGGTTAGACAGCTGTACCAAGAATATTCCTTACTGTAAATAGAAATATACCTTATCTAGGGTTCCCCTATTATATAAAGGGGGTCCCAATCATTTGTAAGATGATCTAATCATTGAGAAAAGAATATACTCTCTACTTTTTGCCTACTGTTCATCAGAATTGTCCTTTAGTCATACTGCTCTTACTTTACTTTTCTTGCTTAATTGTTCTTAGGGTTCTAAACCCGCCTCGAGGTTACTAAACTCGAGGTCACTGCCGCTGAGTTATATTGGTTTGATTCACTTATTTTTTTCATTTCTACTTCATATTTCTTGATTACTAATTGGTATTGAATCTAATCACGTATCTTTAAAACCACAAATCAAATTTAATTGTTACTCCTATTTACAAGGTAAACAGTTTGGCGCCCAACGTGGGGCTAAAGATAATAGTGGTTGTTTCTTTACTGATTCTCATTACACACGTTATTTTTACACTTTTTCTTGTCAAGAATTTTTTGAATTCTCAAGCTGAAACATGTCTAGCTCACAAGATGCACATGTTCATGAAAACGAAGGTCTTGGTAAAAACAACAGTGTAGGGGTCGGTGTACCAGCGATAAACCTTGGGGAAGTGCCAAATTTGGAACCAGTTGGTGTTGGTCACACATTGCTCTAAATACCAATTTAGGCGCAGATCCCGATGGGAGTGTACGCAGGAAAGCCCGACCATGGGACCAAAGAACACCAGGAACAGGAGATGGGGGAGTCAGCCTCCAAGTCATATTTGAGATGCTGCACGCTCAACAAATCGCCATAACTCAACTTCAGAGTCATAATAAAACTCCAAATGTTGCCGAACCAGTAAATTCTCGACGTATTGAACCGACGCTAGAAAGACCAGATGAAAGCGGCTCGGGGACTGACCCCACGATTATGAAGATACTCGAAGAGCTCACTAAGAGGATCGAGTCCGGAGAAGAGAAAATCGAAGACAATGATAAGAAGGTGGAGACTTATAACTCCCATGTAGACCAGATACCGGGGGCACCTCCAGTTTTGAAAGGATTAGATGCCAAAAAGTTCATACAAAAACCATTCCCTCAAAGTGCGGCTCCGATGCCCATTCCCAAAAGTTTCGCATGCCCTATATACCCAAATATAACGGAACAACCGACCCCAACGAGCATATTACTTCATACACTTGCGGAATCAAAGGAAATGACTTGAATAACGATGAGATCGAATCAGTCTTGTTGAAAAAGTTTGGAGAAACGTTGTCGAAAGGAGCCATAATTTGGTATCACAACTTAGCTCCTAAGTCTATTGACTCGTTTTCTATGTTAGAAGATGCCTTCGTAAAAGCACACGTCTGGGCCATAACGCTGGCCACGAGAAAATCAGACGTCTTCAAAATAAAACAAAGGAACGACGAGATGTTAAGGGAATTCGTGTCCAGGTTTCAGATGGAAAGAATGGAAATACCACTAGTCTCTGATGACTTGGCAGCACAAGCTTTTATACAGGGTTTGAATGAAAGGAGCTCGATTGTGTCTCGACAATTAAAGCAGAACTTGATCGAGTATCCAGCTGTGACGGGGTCAGATGTACACAACCGTTATCAATCAAAAATCAGGGTCGAGGACGACCAGTTGGGAGCCCCCTTGGGTTCAGTTCATCCCAATAGATTCGCCGCCAAACCCATGAGGGACACAGACCGGGAATTAAGATTCAATAAAGAACGGTATCAGCCATACGTCGATCGGAGAAACAACGGTCCAGGTCGTAATGCTCCTCGGAACGATCGGAGGAACGATCGAGGCCAAAGTTCTCGGGGACTCATGAGTAAGAGCGGGTTCAATAAGCATACCGACCACGCCGAGGCCCCTCGATTATCGGAGTACAACTTCAGCGTAGATGCGTCAAAGATTGTGTCAGCTAGTGGAAGAATCAAAGACACCAAGTGGCCCAGGCCTATACAAACCGATACCTCCCCAAGGAACCCTAACTTGATGTGTGATTATCATGGCACACATGGTCATAGAACAGAAGATTGCAGGCATCTAAGGGAAGAAGTAACTCGGTTGTTCAACGAGGGCCACCTTTGAGAATTCCTAAGTGATCGGGCTAAGAATCACTTCAGGGAGAGAAATGCAAGGAAAATGAGCAAGAAGAACCACAACATGCAATCCACATAATCATTGGCGGAGTCGATGTCCCTCAACGACCTGTATTCAAACGCACCAAAGTATCAATCACAAGAGGATGTCACACACCGTATAGGGGTGGGGTGGAGTGAAGTGG